>NC_053024.1:335666978-335944132 GCF_003073215.2 Triticum urartu | reverse complement strand
GAACGTGTGCCAAGAACTCGGAGGTGCCGGAGTAACGGTGCTTGGATCGGTCGGATCGGGAAGATGTACGACTACTTCCTCTACGTTGCGTCAACGCTTCCGCTTCGGTCTACGAGGGTACGTAGACAACACTCTCCCCTCTCGTTGCTATGCATCACCATGATCTTGAGTGTGCATAGGAATTTTTTTGAAATTACTATGAAACCCAACAGTATCCCCAACACCTGATTGCATAACTGGAAAGTTTCGGGAGTTTATAAGTGGGAATTGAAGTAGCTCTTAGGATATCTTTCCAACAGATGTATGATATGAAATTGGGGTTCGACGTCTAGTGGTCCACCTATCCACGGTTGGTTTTACAGTGGTCTCGTTGTGTCTTAAAGAGTCCTTGACTATGCTGACTCGGGGATGCTTCGTATGTCATGTGCACTTCCTTGTACATGATGGTGCTGTACGATCAAGCCCGTGTAGGCCCCACCACGAAAACTTCGGACGAAATCTCTATCATATGTTTGTTCCGGCTTATTCTCCAAGCCAATCCTTTCTTTCCTTTTATTTGTGGTATTCGAGTTGCTTCGAAGTCAAGTGTTGATTCCATACCTTTCCTAAGCGGTGTTCTCATGTTCCTATGTGAATACTAATCCTTCTCGGTCATCGAGTTTGTCATTTCAATTTCTTTTCAACCGGCGTGTTTCTCTTCAAGTGGATCCGATCATTTCAACATCTGTAAGATCAATTCTAAGTTTCTCAACGGTGTTTGTTTCATCCGTCCGAAGTTGTCTTTGTTTTTCTCACCCTCCCACCGCTTTTTTTCTTCAAGGACTCAGATTTCTTATTCAATCTCTACAACTTTATCATTCTTCGTTTGTTTTCTTCTTTGGTGGATTCAAATCAAGTTTTTGGTGTTGATCAGATTCCTTTCATTGTTGCAAATGTTTTCTCATGCCAGTGCACCTCTTAATCATTCACCTCCTGCTATACATTTGTTCCGGAGTGCCGAAGATAGCTCAGAAGATTCGTGTTTCCACTCTGCATTCGTTCAAGATCTTTCAAGGATGGTATCTCATTCAAGTCTTTTAATTCAACCGGTGCAATCTCTCTCTTTAAATCATTTCAACAGTGTTTCTTTTGAGTGGGCCCTAACCCACAGGTCTTTTCCCAGGATCTTACCTGACTCCTCTAATCTTCCCGGAGTTACTCTCAAATTCTTTTCCAAGTTTGACGTAAGAATGAGTTATCGTTAGTCAAATGACTTCTCCAAGATCTTTCAAATTCTTTTCATCATTGGCTCAACCTTTCCATTCTTCATTCCGGAGTATCGCAACAATTCATGGTGGTGTTTCTCATCGTCATTCTCAGATTTTGAAGACCGAAGAAGAGTTTACCTCGATATCTTGCTCCATTATCTTCAAGATTAGTGATGCTAGCCTATTGCCTTCCTCTCATAACTGTTTTCGATTGTGAGAATTCTTTTCACCCATACGGAGCAATTCAAGAGTCTTTCCAGTTTTGTTTCTTCAGAAGCCATCATCTCAGAATTATTCACTCTAGCTTTTAGCTCTCGTAATCCAAATCTTACTGGTGCATCACTCAAATATTCTCTAATAAGTTTGAGATCTATTCGTCCTCATGTATCAAATCCCCTCAAGTATCATCATTCGTTTTCCAATTCTTTCTGGTGATTTGTGTCCTTGCCACTTTCATTTTTCAATTCTTACGGTGGTTCTTCCAAGATTCTTCTTCCTTCGTTTATCATATCAATGTATTCATTGTTTTCAATCCTACCGGTTGATTGTTGAAGACCGTCTTAAGTTTGCTCCATATCTATCTTAATCCTTTCTACGAGAATAAGTATTAGGACAAATCCATTGCTTGTCATCAATCTAAATTGGTGAAGGATAAGCATAACGTAATCCTTATTCTTGTTTCATCCAAGTGATTAATTCCTTATTCCGGAGGTTCATCATATCACATTCTCGGTTCGAGATGCTTTATCTTTTCTTCCGGAGTTCAAAATTTTCCACTTTATCTCGTCGCAAAGCTTCATCCAATCATTGCAAGGATTCACCTTGTGTTTTTC
Organism: Triticum urartu; assembly: GCF_003073215.2. Classification (NCBI taxonomy): domain Eukaryota; kingdom Viridiplantae; phylum Streptophyta; class Magnoliopsida; order Poales; family Poaceae; genus Triticum; species Triticum urartu. Next base: position 335,942,052 of record NC_053024.1, on the reverse strand, counting down.
AACTTCTCTTTCCTTTTGTTTGGTCATCCTTTTGTTACCGGAGTTCTTCATGGAGACTCTACATGATGGTTCTTAAAGAATTTAATTACTTCTCGAAGTGTTTATCAAGATTCTTTTCAGAGGAGCTCATGCATTCTTCATCTTGCAATCTGGAGTGCAATTCGTTCACGCATATCTTTTGAGGTGGTCTTATGTCATTCTTGATAATTTCCCTTCGTGCTCCGTGATTCACAAGTTGTCAAGAATGAGATATTTTAAATCCATCAACCTCGTCATTGGAGTTATCTTGGATTATATTTCACCTAAAACCTTCCCTGAGGATTGTTGATAATTATGGTGCTCATATATGACCCAAGTTCTTTATCTACCCTCCCGGTGAAATAAGTTTCTCGTCTTCTTGTTCATATCAATCCAATATATTGTTTTTTCGTTAGTGGCAAAATTTCACCTCATAGTATTGAGATGTTCTCCATAAGCCCACAACAAGCTTACTGTTTTCGTTGTTGGTTTTTCCAACAACTCCGTTCGACCTTTCTCCTAAGGATGCCTTTTCAAGCTCTTTTGTGGCAGAAGTTGGCATTTTCTTCTCCATTCCTTTATTTCAATTATCTATATTCTATTCTTTCGTTCCAGAGGCATTGCGTTGTTGATCTCTCCTCTCATCATCTCTAATGTTGAGGATCGTTTTCTTTTCGTTCTTATCCATTTAACCAGAATGTTGTGCCCTCTGCTCAAGTTCTTTTCATCTTATAAAGTTTCTTATCACTTTTCAACCGGAGTGCTGCCGAATCTGTTCTTCCTTGTTCCTCTTTCCTAACAGAGTGTTTTCCACTTCGTTCATCTCCGTTGCATTATTCCTTTCAAGTTGTTCAACTTTTCAAGGTTCCTTGGTTTCACTTGTTTGTCAAAGAAGCAAATTAGTTTCACCTCACTTCTTCCACTTCCTTTTCCCTCCGGTGCCATCCCTAGGATCTCGGGTCGAGATCCTCTCATAGTGGTGGAGTGTTGTGACTCCCCGAGACCGATGCGCCAGGTGTCTTCCAGTTATTCGCTATCATTGCCATGTCATTTGCTTGCGTGTTGCATCTTATCATGTCATCATGTGCATTGCATCATCATGTTTTCAAACTTGCATCCGTCCCGGTCTCCTTGTTCTCTCCGTTGTCTGTTCTGAGCCCAAACACACTTGCACGCGCCCGTGGCACGTCCGAAATATTATTTTATAAGTGGCCGGAAAATGTTCTCGGAATGGGTTGAAAGTTGGCATGCGGTGTTGCTATGTTGTAGGTAGGCCGCCTGCCAAGTTTCATCGCATTCAGAGTTTGTTTGATGCCCCAACAGATATCTATAGCGACATTATAGTCGGTCAAAATGTCGGACGTTTTCGGTCTCCGGAAACAGTTGTCGGGCTGCACTCCTCTCCTCACATCTCAGCCCACTACCACTCACCGCCAGGCCCTACCTAACCTCTCTCGTCAGCCCGCGACCCTCCTCGCGCGCGCGCCCGAAAGCTGTCCCGGACCCGACCCGGGCAGTCGTCACCGTTGGATCCGGATCATCCCCTAACGTCTACAAAACATCTCCGTTTTGTTAATTGGGCTCCCTACCTATTTTTCTCGGACCGAGCATATTTTTGTCAGTCCAAGAAAATTACCCGCATGTTCAAATTCGTTCCCTAAATCCCTCTACTTTTTCTTCTCTCTATTTTTTTCATTTCTTTCTTGTCTCCCTCTTTCTTCTAAGGAGTGTAAGAGTGAGAGAGCACCAGGCCCAGCAGGGGTCGGCAGCCCAGCCAGGCCGACCGGCCTCCAAGGCCCACTCCCCTGCTCTAACCTAGGCATAGCCGAGCCCTTTTCCCTCGATCCCCTCCTCCCTGTCTCCCTGCTCGTGCCGCCAGGAGAGGATGCCCTCTGCCCGATCCCATCTCCCTCTCCTCGACAGACCCCCGCCTCGCTCTCGCCACCACCGCACCCGACCCCATGGCGCGCCTCCCTCTGTAGTGCCGGGCCGCGACCGCGCCTCTCCCTGCACCTCGTCCCCGTCGCCCGAGCGCTTGAGGAGAGGAGCTCCTCGAGGACCTGCGCCTGCAGCCTAGCTGCCAGACCAGCAAGAGGCCACCGCCGCCATGAACGCCCGCCAGACCTCCACCAGCGGCCTCTCCTTCGCCTCGCTGCTCCTCTGCCTCAACTCTGGCCGGATCAAAAAATAACAAGTCCATGGAGCCGCCTCCCCGTGCTCCTTCACCTCGCCTCGTCGTTCGAGTACCGGCGCCGCCGCCGGCGACCACGAGACAGGAGACCACCATGGATGCCCGTGGCCCGCCTTCCTGTGTCTTCACCTCGCCGTTCTCCGCCAGGCTCCTCCCCGTGCTGACGAACTCTTGCCCGAGCCGCTCTCTCCGACCAACTCTGCTGCTGACGCCGTCTGGACCTGCTAGCATCCGCCTCCTGCCAGCCGTTTTCATGGGTTCGGGGAGCCCCAAGTCATGTTCGTGGCCTCGTTGGCTGTTGATGCTACGCTGTTGACTTTCTCCATCCTCTCCCTGGGCTCGTAAAAACCTGTACCCGGAGCCCAAGTCGGAAGACTCCGTGGATGTGCTTCTCACTTGGGCCATTTTGGATCATCAAGAACGTTTCGGGATTCGCCAAGTACCATTATGCCCAGAGACCACGGATCCGTGAAGTTCCACTACCGTCGCCGTGTATCCGACAAGTTCGCGAGTACGACTACTTCCCACGACGACCTTGTACCACTACCGTCGCAAGAACCGAGACCGGCAAGTCCGAAGACCCAAGTACCATGACGCCAAGTACCCCTTCGTATCGCCAAGGTGGATCTCGACCATTGACGAGGTTTCAATAAGACCATCGATGTGTACAGCTACAATGTGAACGTGTACCCGACGACCCCGGAGTCCTATGTTGTGCCAAGTACCCGCTCGTTGACCCGAACATCTACAGGAAGCGTGTCCCACTACCGCCGCCCGAACGTCTACGAAACATGTACCACGACCATCGCTGAAGACCCCGTGGGCGTCAAGTTCCGTGTCGTGACCCCGAAACATCTACGTACATGAACCACTACTCCCCTCGACGACCCATGAACGACTACTTCCTCTACGAACCGATCCGCTTATAAACGCACGCTTTGAAGGTATAACCCCAAGACGCCCATCCGAGAACGATTGCATGCGTGTTGAATGAGATGAATCCCGCGTTTGCACCGTGTCTGAAATTGTCGCTTGCATGGTCCTCCTCGTTGCCATGCCGTCCAACCGTGGGAACTCGGTAACCGGGATCACCCCACCTTCTATCGCATGTCACGCTCCCGTCACTTTTCCTTTCGCACCGGTATCTCCGTGAGCTACCGGAACCAGAATGTTGCCGTGGCACCATTTTCCGTTGTCGTTGCCGTGGCACCCCTTTCATTTACGCCACGATGACAAATGCTTCATATAATGCTCATGTCAACATTTTCTTTAAAACTTGCATATGTCATTCGCATCATGATAATAACATTTAAATGTTTAAAATTGTTGTTGCACCAAATTGATAATTGCATATGGGGATTTACCGGATTTGTTGTTTGTTATATCCGGCCCCATTTAAATTGTTTAGATAGTATAGTTTTGTTATGCTTCACCTCTTGCCATGTTAACCAACATTTAATATTGTTGAGTACCTAACCGGGAGTGAACTAAATAATTGATGTGGTGTTCCGTCAATATGCAACTCGTTGCATATTGGGCTCCACTTAACTTGTAGTTTTGTTTGTGCACTTTGCCATGCCATGCATATTTAAACCGGACATGCATCATACTTGGTTGTGCATCATGCCATGTTTATGTGATGGTTGTTTACTATGTTGTTTGCTTCTTTCCGGTGTTGCTTCTTCGGGTTAGTTCCGATAACGTCGCGTTTTTGAGGATCCGTTCGTCTACGTCCGTTTGTCTTCTTCATGGACTCGTTCTTCTTCCTTGCGGGATCTCAGGCAAGATGACCATACCCTCGAAATCACTTCTATCTTTGCTTGCTAGTTGCTCGCTCTTTTGCTATGCCTATGTTGCGATACCTACCACATGCTTTATCATGCCTCCCATAATGACATGTCAAGCCTCTAACCCACCTTGTCCTAGCAAACCGTTGTTTGGCTATGTTACCGCTTTGCTCAGCCCCTCTTATAGCGTTGCTAGTTGCAGGTGAAGATTGGAGATCGTTCCTTGTTGGAACATGTTTATTGTTGGGATATCACAATACTATCTTGTTTATCTTAATGCACCTATATACTTGGTAAAGGGTGGAAGGCTCGGCCTTATGCCTGGTGTTTCGTTCCACTCTTGCCGCCTAGTTTCCTTCATATCGGTGTTATGTTCCCGAATTTTATGTTCCTTATGCGGTTGGGTTATAATGGGGACCCCTTGACAGTTCGCCGTGAATAAAACTCCTCCAGCATGGACCAACATTGGTTTTACCATTCGCCACCTAGCCACTTTTTCCCTTGGGTTCTGCAGACTCAAGGGTCATCTTTATTTAAACCCCCGGGCCAGTGCTCCTCTGAGTGTTGGTCCAAACTGAGCGATGTCCGGAGCTACCAGGGGCAACTCTAGGCTGGCCCACCCGACGTCTGGCTCATCCGGTGTGCCCTGAGAACGAGATATGTGCAGCTCCTATCGGGATTTGTCGGCACATCTGGGTGGCTTTGCTGGTCTTGTTTTACCATTGTCGAAATGTCTTGTAACCGGGATTCCGAGCCTGATCGGGTCTTCCTGGGAGAAGGAATATCCTTCGTTGACCGTGAGAGCTTTTGATGGGCTAAGTTGGGACACCCCTGCAGGGTTTTGAACTTTCGAAAGCCGTGCCCACGGTTATGGGCAGATGGGAATTTGTTAATGTCCAGTTATAGAAAACCTGGAGACTTATCTTAATTAAAATGCATCAACAGCGTGTGTAGCCGTGATGGTCTCTTTCCGGCGGAGTCCGGGAAGTGAACACGGTGTTGGAGTTATGATTGACGTAGGTTGTTCTAGGATCACTTCTTGATCATAGATTTCTCGAACGTGCTTTGCCTTCTCTTCTCGCTCTCATTTGCGTATGTTAGCCACCATATATGCTAGTCGCTTGTTGCAGCTCCACCTCATACCATTACCTTACCTATAAGCTTAAATAGTCTTGATCGCGAGGGTGTGAGATTGCTAAGTCCCCGTGACTCACAGATTCCTTCAAAAACCAGCTTGCATGTGCCGATGATACCATGCAGGTGACGCAACCGAGCTCAAGGAGGAGCTCGATGGAGTTCGTGTTCGTTTTGTTGTTCCGTTTCCAGTTGATCAGTAGTGGAGCCCAGTTGGGACGATCGGGGATCTGTGTAGCATTTGGGGTAGTCTTTTTTATTCTGGTTCCGTAGTCGGACCTTGATTGTACCTGGTTGATGTAATGCTTTATTCATGTATTGTGTGAAGTGGCGATTGTAAGCCAACTATGTATCTTTTTCCCTTATGTATTACATGGGTTGTGTGAAGATTACCTCACTTGTGACATTGCTTACAATGCGGTTATGCCTCTAAGTCGTGCTTCGACACGTGGGAGATATAGCCGCATCATGGGCGTTACAAGTTGGTAATCAGAGCCTTCCCCGACTTAGGAGCCCCCTACTTGATCGAATCGCTGGCGTTGTTGAGTTTAGAAAAATGTTTTGAGTCTTTTAGGATTATATATATCGGAGAGTAGGATTCTTTTTACTCCTGACTCCCTTCGTCGCTCTGGTGAGGCATCCTGACGTAGAGTTCTGACTCTTCTCTTCTCAAATTTCACTAATTTTTTTTAGGACCACGCGGGTATCTTGGAATCATTTCGATGGTTTTGTGACGAGAACATTGTTCTTGGTGCCTCCTGACATTTAGGGGTTGTGGCAGTGTCACGGGGAGTTGAGCTCCGAGGTGTTGTCGTCACAATTTTATCGTTGCAGTTCTGGAATACCTGAGTTTCGCCGACATCGAAAATCTCTTTTATGCAGTTGTTGGTGAGATAACCTCGACGCCACCCAGTACTGGGGCGGGAGGTCGGGAGTATTGCCATAACTCGTATGACGGATGCTTTTTGAAGGTTGGGGTAAATGATTGTCACATCCCTGCTCTTAGTCATGCATTAGGGTTGGATGAACATGTGCATCATCTTTAAATTTCTTTTAAACTTGAAATAGGGCCTAATCAACCCCAACACCCCCCTGAAAATGCTAATTTCCAACAATTGGAATTTCAATGAACCCAAAATGCCCTTCATAAAAGCCCACCATTTTTGGTCTTGACTAAAACCTCTGCCAAAAATGGTCTTGCAATTTATGGAGCCATTCTGGATTTTTGAACAAGCCATATGTATTTGAATTTGGGCATTTTAAATGCTATAAATATTTTAAAGTGCTCAAATAATCTTGGAAGCAGTTTTTGGCAGTTGAGAATATTCCCAAATGTGCCTCTGAATATTTCCAGAGTTTTTGGAAATGAAATAGTATTTATTCTATTTCAATACACATAGCAGGAAATAAATAAAAGCAAACAGAAAAGAAAGAGAGAGAAAGGAACTTACCTGGCGCAGCCCACCTAGCCCCCAGTCGGCCCACCTAGCTGGCCCGGCTCAGCAGCCGCTCCACGCAGCTGCTTCGCCTAGCCAGCGAGGCGAGCAGGTGCTCGACGGCGAGCACAGGAGCTCTCCGCGCCACCTCCCTGCTTCTCTGCTTCACCTGACCACCGCCTCGACGCCGCGAAGGCCTCCACGTCGCACACCGAACCCCCTCGACACGCCCATTCCCCCTGCCTCTCTCCCTCGCTCCCCTCTGCCATGGCCGACGCAGTCGCCGCCGTAAATGTGTCCACCGCCGTCCTCGCACCGCCCCGTCGTGTCCTGAAGCTCCGCCACTCCCTCCTCGACCGTTCCACCGAGCCACGCCCCGCCGGAGGCCCCCGAGCGTCTTCACCGAGCTCGTCTTCAACCTCGGTCGCCGGACATCCCCCTCGCCGCCCCGCTCGCTCCAGCTCTTCCCCGAGATCGCCGTTCGCTCCCTTGCAACCGCAGTGAGCCACTGACCCTTCTCCCCCTCTCCGTTCTAGCTCTCGTGCACCGTACGCGCCGCCTCGAGTTCGCCGCACGCGCCACCGCGGAGCTCATCGTCGACGAGCCTCCGGCCATGCCACGGCCACACTACTTAGTCCACTAACCTCACCACGTTTCCAGGAGCCTAACGCAGCTTACCAAGCGCCACGTCGTGCCCCTCAACCTCGGTTCCGAGCTCACCCGAGCTCCGGCCGCCGCCAAACTCGTCGCCGGCGATGTTTCCGGCCAACCTAGCTCCACCCACTGCCACCAAGCACCGCAGCTTGCCCCCAGCTACTCGTAGGACCAAACCGCAGTCGATTTGGTCGACTGTGGGCAAAACCCGAGCCCCTCCGCCGCGTCTGTCGTCACCGGCGTCAAGCCACCGGCGAGTTGACCATGTTTTGACCGTGGACTGACGTGTGGGCCCTGGTTGACTTCCCCCCTGAGCCTATGACAGGTGGGGCCGGCCTGTTAATTAGTTTAGGATTAGTGTTAACTAATTTTAGTTAGTTTAGGTCACTGACATGTGGGCCCAGGCCCCACTGACAGTTAATTAGTACTAACTTAATCATGTTAGTTAGCTGAGTCACTAACAGACATGGCCCATGTAACGCCCCGGTTATAACTTTCCCAATTTGTACTCCAACTCTTGCCGTTTCCGGCGTTAAGTTATTTTATTTCCTCAGGTTCGGGTCTTTGTCTTCGTGTGTTGTTATCGTTGTCATGCATCTCATATCATGTCATCATGTGCATTGCATTTGCATACGTGTTCATCTCATGCATTCGAGCATTTTCCCCGTTGTCCGTTTTGCATTCCGGCGCTTCGTTCTCCTCCGGTGGTCAATTCTACCTTTCTTTCGTGTGTGGGGATTAAAAATTTCCGGACTGGACCAAGATTTGCCAAGCGGCCTTGGTTTACTACCAGTAGACCGCCTGTCAAGTTTCGTACCATTTGGACTTCGTTTGATACTCCAACGGTTAACCGAGGGACCGAAAAGGCCTCGTGTGTGTTGCAGCCCAACACCCCTCCAAGTTGGCCCAAAACCCACCAAAAACCCTCTCCATCATCTAGAGCGTTCGATCACGATCGCGTGGCCAAAAACCGCACCTCATTTGGACTCTCCTAGCTCCCTCTATGCCTATTTATACACCCCCTCCGAAATTCGCGGTTCCACTCTCCCCCTAACCCTAGATCCATCCTCCACAGCCGCCGGACATGTCCGAAGTCTAGCCGGACACGTCCGCCGCCCCACCCGGGCCAATCCCGCACCGCCACATGGCAGCGTGCCCACATCGCCGCGCCGCCACCCACGCGGGCCCGCCAGGCCCAGCGCCGGCCCCCGCGGCCCAGCGACCTCCGCCGCCCGCGCTCGTCTCCACCTCCGGCGACCGGACGCCGCGCGCCGCCGCCTCGCCACCCCGGCAGCCTCGCCGCCCTTCTTCGCCGGCGCCGCGCCGCGCTCCGCGCCGGCCGGCCGCGCCTCCCCCGCCGCCTGTCCGACTCCCCGCCGGCCGGATCCGGTGAGGTCCGGCCCGGGAGCACCTCGCCGCTGTTCGTCCCGCTCTGGCCACCCTCGATTCCGGCGATCTTCTCCAATTCCGGCGAGATCTCGGTCGGCCTCGATCCACGTGCAAACCCTGGATCCAGATCTGGAGAGGTTGACTTTTGCCCGTCCTAGTTATTTTTTTGCAATATTCATCGTGCCGTATCTCCTCATCCGTAGCTCCGATTTGGGCATATAGCATATCAAATTGTTCGCCTCAGAGAGTACATCATTTCATTCCATTGCATAATTTTCATTAGAGTTCATCTTGATGCCCGAAATGCTGTTAGAAGAGGGCTACTTGAGTTAATTATCAGATCTGCTACTTCATCTTAGACATTTGTCATTTTTGCCATGATTATTGTGTGCATGCTATGCCCATGAGCTCTACATATGTTTTGTTAAGGGTTCTGTTATCTTTCTAGAGGTGCAACCCATGTATTTTTGTTATGTGTGTGGTGCCTAGTGCAAGCTTGCAAAGTGAGGCACCCGGTAACTCTGTTTTCAGGGACTTAGCATTTTCACAAAGTCCTGGGATTGTTTAGTTCACGATGCCATATGTTCATGCTATTTCCTAGTGATCCGTGCCTCTTTTGAGGATGATCAGTAAAGGTGTTTTGTTAATATTGTAGTGCTCTATCCATACATTTCTTTTTTTGCAATTATGGAGCACCCTAGCTTGAGTCAATCGAGCTCTACTTTTGCTTCGTTGTGAATCTGCAGATTGTCAACTCGTTTGCAATTTTGCCGGTGATGTTGTAGTTGATCCGTGCATGCTATGCTATTGTTCTTGCCATGTCTAGCTTGAATTATGTGCCTTCTTAATGGATGTATGCTTGTCTTGCCATGACTTGCACCGTAGTGAGTGCATCGAGCTCGTAAACATGCCTTCGTGAGTTGTGTTTCAGCATGTGTCAGTTTTCACGAAGTCTGAAAACTGATTACGTTTTTGCTAAGTTCGTGTGCTTGTTAGTATATTTTCGGATCCCTTTTGGTTCAAGGTCACTAAGGGAATTTTGTTAAGCTATTTGAGTATCTCCATGCCATGTTTTACTTTGTCATGTTCAGGTCCTGTAGCATGTTGTTTTGGTGCTCCGAAGAGGGCTATACGATCTGAAATTTCAGACAAGTGTTAATTTTACTAAGTCTGAGATCTATTTACCATTTGCGTTTTTGCCATGCTTGTTTAAACCTATTAATGGATGAATTGGCCGTAGCTCAGTGCTAGACTTTTGTTAAGCATCTTCAATGCTTCCCTGCCATGTATTTTGTTGTCTTGTTTGGATGCTGTAGCATGTTTATTTCGTTGCATTTAGATGCCTACTTGCTGTAAATCGCAGACAGGTGTCATATTTGAATCGCTTGCCATTTCCAAACCGTAACCCCGATTCCGGCGTTCTTTATATCGTTTTCAAGTGATTTCATCTCATCTTTCCAGTGGCACACTTGGATTTTCAAGTTGAGGCCAGGTTCATACATTTCCTGTCATATCTTGCATTTTGCATCCCGCATCGCATCCCGCATAGCATACCATCATTGCATCTTATTGTTTGAGCTTGCACGTGGTTGATTGTATCCTTGTTGCTTGTTTGTCTTGTTTGGGTAGAGCCGGGAGACGAGTTCGCTAACAAGGAGCCCGTTGAGTTTGCTTTCGAGATCCAGTCTAACTCTGACAACTTTGCAGGCAAGATGATCATTACCCTTCGAAATCACTACTATCTTTGCTATGCTAGTTTGCTCGCTCTTTTGTATGCCAATGCTACGATGCCTACCTTTTGCTTGTCAGCCTCTCCAAATTGCCATGTCCCTCTAACCCACCTTGTCCTAGGCAAACCGTTGATTGGCTATGTTACCGCTTTGCTCAGCCCCTCTTGTAGCGTTGCTAGTTGCAGGTGAAGATTGGAGGCCGTTCCTTGTTGGGTCATTTATTTACTTGTTGGGATATCATTATATTATCTTGTTATCTTAATGCATCTATATACTTGGTAAAGGGTGGAAGGCTCGGCCTCTCGCCTAGTGTTTTGTTCCACTCTTGCCGCCCTATAGTTTCCGTCATATCGGTGTTATGTTCCTGGATTTTGCGTTCCTTACGCGGTTGGGTTATAATGGGAACCCCTTGATACTTCGCCTTGATTAAAATTTCCAGCAATGCCCAACATTGGTTTTACCATTTGCCACTGAAAGTGCGTTATATCGACTAGAGGGGGGGGTGAATAGGCGATTTTTATGAAAGTCTTCAAAACGTGGAAGTTATGAAGACAAACAGTAGAGATATGCCTATTACTATGCAGCGGAAGTTAGACTACACTAGGCAAGCCATGGTCATGTATTCAATAGAGTGAAAGCACAATGACAAATAGCTGCAGTGTAATAAGGATCAGGTAGGAAGATATTATGAAGCCAAACAGATCATACAGTCACGTTGTGAAGACAAAAGATAGATCAAGCATGCAATGACTTCACAATGAGTAACAGTAAGTAAAAGGAAGTGAAGATGAAACCAGTGACTCGTTGAAGACAATGATTTGTTGGACCAGTTCCAGTTGCTGTGACAACTGTACGTCTGGTTGGAGCGGCTAGGTATTTAAACCTTAGGACACACAGTCCCGGACACCCAGTCCTGAACACGCAGCTCAGGACACCCAGTCCTCACCGTATTCTCCTTGAGCTAAGGTCACACTGACCTCGCCCAATCACTCTGGTAAGTCTTCAAGGTAGACTCCCAAACCTTCACAGACATCGTTCACTGGCGATCCACAATGTCTCTTGGATGCTCAGAACACGACGCCTAACCGGCTGGAGGATGCACAGTCCTCAAGTGTAATAAGTCTTCAGATCACTCAGACAAGAAGACTTAAGTGATGCCCAATTCTCTCTGGCTCTGGGTGGTTAGGGCTTTCTCCTCGCTAGGAATTCTCTCTCAAAGGCTTCGAGGTGGGCTGCTCTCAAACGACAAAAGCCGTGCACTGAATCTGAGCAGCCCACCGTTTATGGTTGTAGGGGGTGGACTATTTATAGCCACTAGGCAACCCGACATGATTTGTCCGAAATGACCCTGGGTCACTAAGGAACTGACACGTGTTCCAACGGTCAGATTTCAAACCCACACGACAACTTTACTTGGGCTACAAGCAAAGTTGACTTGTCCGACTTTGGACAAGATTTGCTCTCATAGTCTTCACTCGAAGACATAGGTTTTTAATTAGGCATCACTTCAGTCGTTCTGACTGGTTCTCTTGGACCCCGCTTAACAGTACGGTGGTTCCTTTGACTCAACACAAATGAAAGAGAACTACGAAAGATCTAAGTCTTCGAGTTCCATAGGCTTCACGTGGTGTCTTCTCTTGTCATAGTCTTCAATGTGAATATCTTCATATACCACCATTGACTTCAATGTCTTCGTACATTTTTAGGGGTCATCTCTGGTAGGAAAACCGAATCAATGAGGGACTTCTACTTGTGTTATCCTGCAATTCTCACAAACACATTAGTCCCTCAACTAGGTTTGTCGTCAATACTCCAAAACCAACTAGGGGTGGCACTAGATGCACTTACAATCTCCCCCTTTTTGGTGATTGATGACAAACTAGTTGAAGTTTTCAACAGGGAATATAATCTGTGAAATTTTAAAGGACAAGGAATTGTCTTCATAAGTTGCAAGGGCTCCCCCTGAAGATGTGCATATAAGTAATTTGCTTTTGGAATGCAAATGCACATGGCAGGTTGTACTCGTGGAGATCCACTTCACCTTATGATGACATTCCACTATGCATGTGAAAGTATATGAAGATAATGACATGCATAATGAAAAATGGACGTCTGCAGAATGATCTAAGTGCGAAATTTATCGTTGCAAAACAAGGTGGCAAACAAGTAGCAGACGACCATCGAGTTTAAGTGTTACAACTCAAAGAACCAAATGTTGCAAAATGAGAGTTGTAAGCACGAAGCAAAATATAGCAAAATAAAGCACCCGCCCATATGGACCCGCTTGAAGACTATCAACCTCATATGCTTCTCCCCCTTTTGTCAGCAAGGACCAAAAAGGTTTGAAGACATAGAGTTTCTAATCGTTCCCATGAGCAGCAGGGTCGTTGGTGGTGTTTGGCGGTGCTGAAGAGCTTGATGCAGAGTCGACGCGTGCTGAAGGAGGTGGCGGTGAGGTAGCATCGTCTTCATCGCCGATAATTCTGGCAGTCACTGTGGCAGCAGATGAAGAGAACTCAGAGTCTTCAAGTGATGGAGTTCCGCGCAGCACAGCCCTTCGAGGAGGTGTGGAGTCAAACTTGAATCGCCCTGTGAAGCCATCCTCTTGAAGATCAGCTTCAGAACACATCATCGTGAGTCCTTTCCATGTGCGTCGACAGGTTTCATGTGCAACAAAGGCATTCTTGGTGGCAAGATTTCGAATGCGATTTACATCCACCAAGAGGCTTTTCATTTGTCGCTTCAGCCAGTCATGATGCCGTTCCTGTTTCTGATGAAGGGCCACAAGAAGCTCTCGGTCATTGAGAACACGAGCGCGCTTCTTGGGTCTTGGAGCAGTTGTGCTGTCAGTGGCTTCAGTGGAAGCAGGACGTGGTGCACGTGTAGTGCCAGCCAACGGATACACCCGAGAGACTGCTTCAATCCCTTCAATGTTTTGAGTGAATCTCTGGTGTTTTGCATTCTGAAGACTTAGAGGTTGCTTGGCAGGCTCAGGATAGATGGCTTCAGCAGAGGTATCCACATCAGGCAAGAAGATCCGATGGTTGCGGGCTGAGGGCTGATACGAGATAGCAGAGTGAAGTTTGATCAGCCTCATTACCCAAGGGGCATAAAACTTCAAACCAAACAGATCTGAGCCTGATGCAGCAAGTTGGCGTATGAAGAAGTCCTGTGCATTGAAGCATTTGCCATGAAGGATACAGAATATCAGAGTCTTCATTGCACCCTCGATCTTGGCATTTGGAGAGTGCCCTTTGATAGGCCAGAGAGTTCGCCTTATGATGTGATAGATGGTTCTGGGCAGGTACTCAAGGTCTTCAACGAAGAACTCTGTGGGATATGCAGCATCTTGGGGCAATGGCTTCATCATGCTGAGCATTTGACTCATATCAGGTTCTGGTCGCTGAAAGATGCTCTCAATAGCTTCAACATGCAGCTGACAGCCTTGCTCGAAGAGATCGCCAGGAGTGGGCAAGCCGGTGAGCTCAATGATGTCAAATGCATTGGCTTCGCGATGAACGTTGCCAGTCATCCACTCCAGGACCCAAGTCTTCGGATCTCTGTTGTACCCTTTGATGTGAAGTGTGGCATAGAATTGTAGCAGCAGCTCTTCATTCCAATGCTCTTCATTAGTAACAAACTGCAGCAGACCCACTTGCTTGAAGCAATCCAACGCTTCTTCTAGACAGGGCATACCAGCTATAGCTTCAACGTCAAGGCGCTTGTGTGGGAAGATGCGACCCTTGTTGTACAGTATGCAGGAGTAGTAGCTGCGCTGAGGATAGCTCCAGAACCGATCTGATGAAATCCTTTCCCTTGAGTAGGGGTTCTTGGAGCTATTGAAGAAGGTATTGTCTGCCCTGAAGCCATTGATGTTGAAGGAGCCAGGAGCTGATGCAGGACCTGGGAACCTTGGCAGTCTTGGTATTGGCTTCTAGACCTGAGGCCTGTGCTCAACATGATAGTCAAATTGGGGACCGGCAGCAGACTCAGGAACAGAAGTGTCAGGATCAGTGGCTTCGCTGTCTTCTGATGCTTTTGGTGGGGAGGGCTCCACATTAGCTTCATTGTTAGTTGTGGCAGCCTCGCGATTTTCTTCCTCCACTTGGCTAGCTGGAGGGTCGGTCACAAGCACGTTCTCCTGGAGAACTGCTTCTTGGTGAGACGGGGAAACTTGGGGTACTTCATCGTCTTCGGCTGATGCAGCCGGAATGTCTTCAGCAGAGACTTGAGGCCTTGGACCTTTGCGAAGCCTGCAGAATGCAGAAGACGCCTGTGGAGTTTGAGTGGGCTGGGCCTCATTGTCTTCTTCCTCTTGTGGGCGATCTGCCCATGAAGCATCCTGTGCGATTGGCGTCAGTGGACGGCCAATGCTGATGAGTTCGCTGTTTTCAAACTGAGGAAGAACTGCACCATCTTCTACATTGTCATGATGACCAATGTCTTCAGCAGCGATGGGATCAGCTGCTGGAATGTCTTCAGCTCCACGAGCCTCTGTGAAAGCAGGCACATGGATGGTCAGTTGGCGTTCTTGTGGATTGGCGTCGGGGTGAACCATGGAAATGGGTTCAACAACCAAAGGCTCTGTGGGAGCAGCCCGATCTTTCTTGGTCTTCCTTTTCTTCTTGGAGGGGGCAGTTGGAGAGGCTTCAGAGTGTTTCCTCTTCCTGGCTTCAGCCTTAGCAGTCCTGGTCTTCTTGAGCTCTGAAGCGGTTGACCGGCTCTTTGGCTTCGAGCCAGTCATTGCAGTTGGGAAGACAATCGGAACTGCATCCTGCCTTGGTGCATCGGGTTCAGCTGTAACAGACTTCTTCTTTTTCTTTGCGGCCATCCTGGGGTCGATGCCAGGACGCCCAAGTGCCTTGCGCTTCTCAGCCTCATTATAGGCTTGCACACATCTGTCAGCCAGAGTCTTCATGCGCTCACGCGAACCCTGAGCTTCTGCATGCTTCTTCAGAAAGTTTTCCTTGAGCTCGTGCATCATGATCTTGAAGTTCTTCACTTCTTGCACGCTGAACTTGGCCATATGCTTCTTGAACTGAGCCTTTTCATGGTCAATCTTATGCTTCAATTCAACAACGCGCTGGGCAATAGCAAGTTCTGAAGCAATGGCGCCTTGGAAGGCGACACTGAGGCCAATGGGTAGCTGCAGATCTTCAAAGCTGATGTTTGGCATGTCAAACCACTCGTCAATGAAGTTGTGGATGATGGCGACATCAAAGAGAGGCAGATTATTGAAGATTTCTGCTTCTTCTTTGCTCTTGATGAGTTGCTCAAGAGCGTCATCTGCAAGATCTTCATCACTTGACAGATCAATGGCGTCGTTGCGCAGAATGGCAGCAGCTGTTAGCTCTTCGCCAGTGTGAGACAGAGGCATCTTGGCCTTCTGGGGCTTGGAGACGCGTGATAAGTCTTCAGACTGCACACTGTCTTCAGGAGGTGCAGTTGCCAATGGCTTCGCCCTTGAGATTTTTGGTGAAGGGGCCGGCTTTGAAGCTTTTGGCTTCTTCAACTGCTTTGGCTTCGGTACTGCAGGCGCGTCATCAGACTCAGTGTCAGCTGCAGGTTCATTCACTGCAGTCCCTTGAACCACGATGTAGGTGATGAGGCCTTCAAGGTTGGCGAAAGGACCGATGACATTGGGTTCTGCATGTCGTGTGCCATCTGCCCTTGGTGCTGAGGGACCAGGATTGAAGTCTAACCCAAACTTCTTCTTGTTCTGCTTCGCTGAGTTTTGGGCAAACTGGAAGTTGCGCTTGAACAGATTGTCGTCACGACACCAGAGTAGTGACGACGGATGTGCATCAGCAGGCTGTGGTCCACGGACCATGTGTGATAGCCTGGCTTATTAGGGATGGTAGACTACTCATATCAATAAGGAATTCCTTCTTTTCTGGGAGCCCATTCGGACAGAACTCCAAAGTTAAGTGTGCTCAGCTTGGAGTAGTGTCAGGATGGATGACCAATCGGGAAGTTGCTCCCGGGTGCACACGAGTGAGGACAAAGTGCGCATAAAAGACTAGTATTGATCTGTGGGGCCAGTCTAGATCTCGCCAGGAGTAACGACCACCGGCGGGTGTGTCCGGGGCGTTACAAGTTGGTATCAGAGCCGACCCTCGCGGTTACACGGATGGTTGCAGACAGGTGCGTGGTCATGTTGTTCATGATGTTTGTGACCCGTCGTGGCACCCGGCATGGAACATGTACCGGACTGGAAGCACAGACGTTTGTGCCAAGAGGGAACGTTCTTGTGGCCCGACGAGGACGTTGGTTCCTCTGAGTGGGGGTGCATGTGATAGCCTGGCTTATTAGGGATGGTAGACTACTCATATCAATAAGGAATTCCTTCTTTTCCGGGAGCCCATTCGGACAGAACTCCAAAGTTAAGCGTGCTCAGCTTGGAGTAGTGTCAAGATGGGTGACCAACCGGGAAGTTGCTCCCGGGTGCGCATGAGTGAGGACAAAGTGCGCAGAAAAGACTAGTATTGATCTGTGGGGCCAGTCTAGATCCCGCCAGGAGTAACGACCACCGGCGGGTGTGTCCGGGGCGTTACACAAGCATGGATAGAAGCCTTGAGCAATGGCTTCATCTCTGGACCTGGGTAGAAGATTCTTGAATAGGATGTCTTCCCACGGTCTCTTGATGGCGTTTTTCTCAGCATACTCTTGGGTTGTGAAGCGGTATTTGAACCATTGTTCTGCCCAATATCGTCGAATCCATTGGATTCGGGTCTTGCGCTGACTGTAATCCTCTTCAGGATCTGTCTTGTACATTTCAGCAAGTTCATCAGGCAGATCTCTGGATGTTCCGCCACGACGTTGTCTGCCCCCCTTCCTTGCTGCTTTCTCTGAAGCCATAAACTTTAACTTGAAAGGCTTCAAGATGTTCAAAGGCTTTCTCTTGCTGGACCAACAGGAACTAGCTTTAGGAGAATTTATGTGATGCTGTAAGAATTCTGCAAATGAATGCAGACTATGAGAACCAAAGGATTCTCCCACGGACATGTACCTGTGATAGCATTAAGGTGCGAGGGAAGGGGAAGAGGTCATATGCATTCTCAGAAGATTTTGAAGATAAATCAGTTTAGAAGACATTGACCTCATCGTGTGAAGACATTCACTCATAGATAAGAAGTTGGTTCCAGATTTGTACGAACCCACAGATCAGTACAAGTGAGGAATCTAACTACTTTGTGAAGCATAAGTGAATATACTAGGCATGTCATGAGATGCAGTATGAGAGAGATCTAACTTGTGTGAATAGAAACTTCTTATGGTAGAAAGTGACAAAGACATAGGATCAAAAGGGGCTGTAAAAAGAAGTTTTATTTACCACACTGGGAACTGCTAGACGGAGTGGGAGATGAGGCCGAGCAGTTCAGTCTTCTGTGCCCTAACTTGGTGACGGAGGACACCTACGGCGATGGCGGAGAGGACGATGTCCGCGATCGGCGTGAAGACAGCGTCGGAGAGGTTGCAGCAGCGAAGCGCTTCGTCGCCGGCGTCGTCGAGGGCTAGCGGTGGCGCTAGGGTTCGTGCGAGGGTGGAAGAAAGGGATAATGACCGCTGTGAGTGTGTATTTATAGGGAGAGTAGCATGCGATTCAGGAACGAAGTACATAGTGATGCCATTCGGGCATTTGATCTTGCGCCCTACAAGATTTTTAAGGTCCCCAGCAATAGCGTCAGAAGATTTTGGTTTTCTGCTGGAGACCTTTCCCTGCAAAGGAGAGTTAAGCTTTCTTAGCCACCCACATCTTCAAGGGTGGCTTAGAAGCAATAAGTCTAAGTGCAGCATCTGAGAATTTTGGCTTTGGAGCCCTAGCAAACAGTCTAGCAGGTGGACAATAGTACTCATAAGAATAGGCAGAATAGTTCTTGGTCATATGAACATGGCGGTTTGATGAACCACTCTCATATTCATATGCCTGAGTATGGTTTCCCTGCAAAACATTTGCGTTAGTGCGACTCAGGTGATTCCTCTTTCTGTATGAAGCCTTTGGACCGTATGAAGCCTTTGGTATGAGGTTTGTCTTCTTCATGTGAGGTGTCATGAAGACATTCACAGGAAGATTTTCCAGACACCTTTTTGGAACCCAGATCTTCTTCATAGGCGGTCCATTCCTGCAGTTAGTACCAATGTACCTGGCAAACACTTCACCATTCTGATTTTTAAACAGTACATAGTTTGCATCAAAGGATTCATCAATGATAATGGGGTTAGCACAAGTGAAGCCAGATAGATTGGATGGATCTGCTGAAGGTTCCTTTGCAGCAACCCACATGGTTTTGGGGTACTGATCAGGTTTCCAGTAAGAGCCATCTACATTCATTTTCCTTACGAACCCAACACCCTCTTTCCTAGGGTTTCGGTTCAGAATCTGCTTCTTGAGGAAATCACATAATGTCTGATGCCCTTTAAGACTTTTGTACATCCCTGTTTCAAGCAATGTCTTCAACCTAGCATTCTCATCAGCAATAGCGGTGGTATCCTCAGCAGAGGGGTTAGTTACCACATCAACAGTTGAAGATATTGCAACAGCAGTAGCAGTGGAACATTCAGCAACAGAAGTAGCATTATCACGCTCAATGCATTTAAGACATGGTGGTTCAAATCCTTCCTGAGCGGAACTGATCTGTTTGGCGCGAAGTGACTCATTTTCCTTTTGAAGATCTTCATGAGCCGGTCTCAATTTCTCAAGATCTTGCTTCCTTTGAAGATAATCATAGGAAAGCTTTTCATGAGTTGTTGAGAGAGTATCATGACGATCATCAAGTTCCTGATACTTAACGTGAAGATTTTTTATGTCTTCAATTAAGGATTCAGATCGAGTCATTTCAGCACCCAACAGATCATCGCTTCTGTCTAACAGTTTTTGAATATGTTCCATAGCTTTCTGTTGTTCAGTTGCAATTTTAGCAAGTGTTTTGTAGCTGGGTTTCGAACCACAATCAGAGTCATCGTCGCTAGATATTTGATAGTGAGTAGTGCGTGTGTTTACCTTGGCACCGCGTGCCATGAAGCAGTAGGTAGGAGCGGAGTAGTCCTTGTCATTTGCATCGGTGTCGGTGATGAAGTCATTGTCTTCAGTGTTGAAGATGGACTTGGCGACGTATGCTGTAGCTAGACTTGCAATGCCAGAATCAGACTCCTCCTCAGACTCCACCTCTGCCTCCTCAGAAGCAGACTCCTCCTCTGAATCCATTTCCTTGCCAACAAACGCACGTGCCTTGCCAGATGAGCTCGTCTTGTGTGATGAAGACTTTGAGGAAGACTTGGAAGAAGACTTTGAGTATTTCTTCTTCTTCTTGTCGTCAAAGTCATATTCCTTGCTCTTCTTCTTCTTTTTGTTCTCATTGTCCCACTGTGGACACTCAGAGATGAAGTGTCCAGTTTTCTTGCACTTGTGGCATGTTTTCTTCTTGTAGTCATGAGCAGAAGCTTCATCATTCCTTGAGCTTGATCGTGAAGACTTTCCGAAGCCTTTCTTCTTGGTGAATTTTTGGAACTTCTTCACAAGCATTGCAATTTCCATTCCAATGTCTTCAGGATCATCAGAACTGCTGTCAGATTCTTCTTCAGATGAGGAAACAGCTTTTGCCTTCAAGGCACGAGTTCGCCCATAGTTTGGACCGTAGATATCTCTTTTCTCAGAAAGCTGAAACTCATGTGTGTTGAGCCTCTCAAGTATGTCAGACGGATCGAGTGTCTTGAAATCAGGACGTTCTTGTATCATCAGGGCTAGGATGTCAAACGAACTATCAAGTGATCTCAGCAGCGTCTTGACGACTTCATGTTTGGTGATCTCAGTGGCGCCGAGGGCTTGAAGCTCATTTGTGATGTCAGTGAGTCGGTCAAATGTGTGCTGGACATTCTCATTGTCATTTCGCTTGAAGCGGTTGTAGAGGTTGTGAAGAACACTGATTCTCTGATCTCTCTGGGTTGAGATGCCTTCATTGACCTTGGAGAGCCAATCCCAGACCAGCTTGGATGTCTTCAAAGCACTCACACGGCCATACTGTCCTTTGGTCAGATGACCACAGATGATATTCTTGGCAGTAGAGTCCAGTTGAGTGAATTTCTTGACATCAGCAGCAGTGACACCTTCTCCAGCCTTGGGAACGCTGTTCTCGACGACATACCATAGGTCGACGTCAATGGCTTCAAGATGCATGCACATCTTATTCTTCCAGTAGGGATATTCAGTTCCATCGAAGACGGGGCACACAGCGGAGACTTTAATTATCCCTGCAGTCGACATAGCTAAAACTCCAGGTGATTAAACCGAATCACACAGAACAAGGGAGCACCTTGCTCTGATACCAATTGAAAGTGCGTTATATCGACTAGAGGGGGGGTGAATAGGCGATTTTTATGAAAGTCTTCAAAACGTGGAAGTTATGAAGACAAACAGTAGAGATATGCCTATTACTATGCAGCGGAAGTTAGACTACACTAGGCAAGCCATGGTCAAGTATTCAATAGAGTGAAAGCACAATGACAAATAGCTGCAGTGTAATAAGGATCAGGTAGGAAGATATTATGAAGCCAAACAGATCATACAGTCACGTTGTGAAGACAAAAGATAGAGCAAGCATGCAATGACTTCACAATGAGTAACAGTAAGTAAAAGGAAGTGAAGATGAAACCAGTGACTCGTTGAAGACAATGATTTGTTGGACCAATTCCAGTTGCTGTGACAACTGTACGTCTGGTTGGAGCGGCTAGGTATTTAAACCTTAGGACACACAGTCCCGGACACCCAGTCATGAACACGCAGCTCAGGACACCTAGTCCTCACCGTATTCTCCTTGAGCTAAGGTCACACTGACCTCGCCCAATCACTCTGGTAAGTCTTCAAGGTAGACTCCCAAACCTTCACAGACTTCGTTCACCGGCAATCCACAATGTCTCTTGGATGCTCAGAACACGACGCCTAACCGGCTGGAGGATGCACAGTCCTCAAGTGTAATAAGTCTTTAGATCACTCAGACAAGAAGACTTAAGTGATGCCCAATTCTCTCTGGCTCTGGGTGGTTAGGGCTTTCTCCTCGCTAGGAATTCTCTCTGAAAGGCTTCGAGGTGGGTTGCTCTCAAACGACAAAAGCCATGCACTGAATCTGAGCAGCCCACCGTTTATGGTTGTAGGGGGTGGACTATTTATAGCCACTAGGCAACCCGACCTGATTTGTCCGAAATGACCCTGGGTCACTAAGGAACTGACACGTGTTCCAACGGTCAGATTTCAAACCCACACGACAACTTTACTTGGGCTACAAGCAAAGCTGACTTGTCCGACTCTGGACAAGATTTGCTCTCATAGTCTTCACTCGAAGACATAGGTTTTTAATTAGGCATCACTTCAGTCGTTCTGACTGGTTCTCTTGGACCCCACTTAACAGTACGGTGGTTCCTATGACTCAACACAAATGAAAGAGAACTACGAAAGATCTAAGTCTTCGAGTTCCATAGGCTTCACGTGGTGTCTTCTCTTGTCATAGTCTTCAATGTGAATATCTTCATATACCACCATTGACTTCAATGTCTTCGTACATTTTTAGGGGTCATCTCTGGTAGGAAAACCGAATCAATGAGGGACTTCTACCTGTGTTATCCTGCAATTCTCACAAACACATTAGTCCCTCAACTAGGTTTGTCGTCAATACTCCAAAACCAACTAGGGGTGGCACTAGATGCACTTACAGCCACCTAGCCTCTTTTTCCCTTGGGTTTCCGGAGCCCGAGGGTCATCTTATTTTAGCCCCCCCGGGCCAGTGCTCCTCTGAGTGTTGGTCCGAACCAGGCAGCCTGCGGGGCCACCTCGGGGAAACTTGAGGGTTGGTTTTACTCGTAGCTTGACCTATCTGAGTGTGCCCTGAGAAAGAGACATGTGCAGCTCCTATCGGGATTTGTCGGCACATTCGGGCGGTGTTGCTGGTCTTGTTTTAACCTGTCGAAATGTCTTGTTGTACCGGGATACCGAGTCTGATCAGAATGTCTCGGGTGGAGGACTATTCCTTCGTTGACCGTGAGAGCTTGTCATGGGTTAAGTTGGGACTCCCCTGCAGGGATTGAACTTTCGAAAGCCATGCCCGCGGTTATGGGCAGATGGGAATTTGTTAATGTCCGGTTGTAGATAACTTGAACCTTAATTTAATTAAAATGAATCAACCGTGTGTGTTACCGTGATGGCCTCTTCTCAGCGGAGTCCGGGAAGTGGACACGGTGTTGGAGTATTGTTTGCGCAGGTTGCTCTCTAGTTTCTCGCTCGCGCTTTGCCTCCTCTTCTCGCTCTCTTTTGCGTATAAGTTAGCCACCATATATGCTAGTCGCTTTCTGCAGCTCCACATATATTTACCTTACCCTACCTATTAAGCTTAAATAGTCTTGATCGCGAGGGTGCGAGATTGCTGAGTCCCTGTGGCTCACAGATTACTATTACACTAGATGCAGGTCCAGGTGATTCCGCTCCAGGTGACGCGTACGAGCTCAAGTGGGAGTTCGACGAGGACTCTCAGCGTTACTATGTGTCCTTTCCTGATGATCAGTAGTGGTGCCCAGTTGGGGTGATTGGGACCGTGTCGCATGTTGGGTTTTCTTCTATTTTGGCGCCGTAGTCGGGCCATGAGTGTTTGGTTGATGTATGTTATTTATGTACTTGATTGACGTGGCGAGTGTAAGCCAACTATGTTATCCCTCTTCATTATCTATATTACATGGGATGTTTGTGATGATTACCTGACTTGCGACATATGCCTTCAATGCGATTATGCCTCTAAGTCGTGCCTCGACACGTGGGAGATATAGTCGCATCGAGGGTGTTATAAGTTGGTAATCAGAGCCTTCCCCGACCTTAGGAGCCCCACTGTTTGATCGTTTTAGCGGCCGAGTTGTGTCTAGAAAAATGTTTTGAGTCAATTAGGAATTATATTTCGGAGAGTTTAGGAATTCTTTTTACTTCCCAGTCTCCTCATCGCTCTGGTAAGGCATCCTGACGTAGAGTTTTAACTCTTCTCTTCTCAAATTTCACTAAATTTTTTTTAGGATCACGCGGGTATCTTGGAATCGTTCCGATGGTTTTATGATGAGAACATTGTCTTGGTGCCTCCTGTCAGGTGTTTAGTGGAAGTGTCCCGGGGAGTTGAGCTCTGAGGTGTTGTCATCATAATTTTATCGTTGCAATTCTGGAATACTTGAGTTTAGTACGCCGACATCGAAAATCTCTTTTATGCAGTTCGTTGGTGAGATAACCTCGACGCCACCCAGTACTGGGGCGGGAGTTCGGGAGTATCGCCATAACTTGTATAACGGATGCTTTTCGAAGGTTGAGGTAGATGGTTTCCGAAGGTTTCTTGGTTATGTGTTGAAGGATGGATACAGCTGGATGTAGGAATTGCTAGTTTGGGTGAGATATTATGCTTCCCCTGTATCCCCAACACCTGATTGCATAACCGGAAAGGTTCGGGAGTTTCATAGGTGGGAATTCTCGTAGCTTTAGTTCTTCTTCCACAGATATTGGTTTGAGATTGGGATTTCTTACCGATTATTCGTTCTTGATCCATACCTTGTTGATTTATTTATCCACCTTCATTCTACGTGGCTTCGCAATTTATGGATATGTGATCATTTCAAGAGGAATGCATTCGTTCATTTTGTTCGGATGTGAAGACTTTATGTTGCAATTTTCATTCCGTTGGTTTCAGCTTCATTTATCTGTCTATGTGCTAACGGTGGTCAACCTCTTCAGGATGGCTCCCGCTAAGAGCACCAGTCAGAATCAAAATCAAGATCCCCCACCACCTCCACCTCCTCCGGAGGCATGGCAAGCTGTGATGGCCGCAACCAATGCAAACACACAGTTGATCATGCAAATCCTCCAAGAGCGCAATCAAGGCAGTCAAGAGAATCAAGGCAGCAATCAGAATCATTTTGCTACACTGAACCAGTTCCTTGCTAATGGGCCAAAGACGTTCAGCCATTGTGTTGAGGCATCCGATGCTGACGATTGGCTTGTGGATCTGTGTAAGCATTTTGAGTGCAGCAACGTCAGGCCTGAAGATTTCGTCAAGTTCGCTTCCTTCCAACTCAAAGATCAAGCTGCAGAATGGTTCCAGTAGTACAAGGATTCCAGAGGTGGACGTGTGATCACTTGGGATGATTTCCGTCAAGATTTCCGAGCTCATCACATCCCTCAAAGTGTGGTTGAAAGTAAGCGTCAGGAATTCCGCAACTTGAAGCAAGGCTCTTTGTCTGTCTATGACTACAACAAGTTGTTCCAGAAGCTCGCCCGCTTTGCCAAGCAGGACGTCCCTGATGAGAAGAGCATGATATACCAGTTCAGGGGTGGTCTCAGAGAAGAAATTCAGCTCGCTCTTGTCCTCTTTGAGCCGTTGAGATACGATGAGTTCTACAACATGGCACTGAAGCAAGAGGCTGCTCAGTTGAGGTGTGATGCTTCCAAGAAGCGAGTCAGAGATGCTACTCCTTCTTCCTCTACTCAAGTGGCCAAGCAGCAGAAGTATTGGCTTCCTCCTCCTCTGTTTCGTCAGCCGTATCAGCAGAAGAGCAAAGGTGGCAGTGGTTCTTCCCACCCACCCAACCCTGGCTTTCAGAACAAGCCTTCGTCTCAACCTCCAAGATCGAGTGCTCCGTACCACCGTCCGCTTGCAGAGGTCACGTGCAACAAGTGCCAAGAAAAGGGTCACTATGCCAACAAGTGTTTCAACCAGAGGCGTCTTCCTCCTCCTCCTCCTGTGAGATCGGCAAGTACAGTTGTGGTCAAGCATAACCCCAAGCACGCCAAGGTCAACTTGATGAATGCAGCTCAGGTAGAGGATTCGTCAGATGTCATCATGGGTAACCTTCCTGTTAATGATATTCTTGCAAGAGTTCTTTTTGACACTGGTGCATCGCATTGTTTCATGTCAAAGCCATTTTTTACCAAGCATGAGTTCGTTTCTTCTCATTTGGGTAAACAAATGGATATCGTTTCTCCTGGCAAACGTTTGAGTGCAAGTCTGGAGGTGCCAGATGTCACTATCACATTGGGCGACTACAAGTTCCTTTCTTCCCCAATGGTTCTTGGTAACTCGGATATTGATCTTATTCTCGGAATGGATTGGCTTTCTAAGCACAAGGCACATCTTGATTGTGCTGCCAGGCAGATTCAATTGACTCATTCGTCTGAGGATGTAATTGTCTTTGCCGCTCGTGATGATACCATCCGTCTGTTTTCTCTCAATGAGAAGGGTGAACTGGATGCTATCTCGCAAATTCTAGTCGTTTGCGAATATCAAGACGTCTTTCCAGAAGAGCTTCCAGGAATGCCTCCGCACCGGCCAGTTGAATTCGTTATTGATCTTGAGCCTGGTACGGAACCTGTGTGCAAACGTCCTTACAAGCTTGGACCTGAAGAGTTGAAGGAGCTGAAGAAGCAACTCGATGAGCAAGAGAGAATGGGTCTCATCCGGCCTAGTTCTTCTCCGTGGGGTTGTGGTGTTCTTTTTGTGAAGAAGAAGGATGGAACGGACCGACTTTGTGTTGATTACCGTCCATTGACCATCAAGAACAAATACCCACTTCCCAACATCAACGAGCTGTTCGAACAACTCAAAGGTGCTCAAGTATTCTCCAAGCTTGATCTCCGTATGGATTATCATCAGATTCGTATCCGTGAGCAAGATATTCCCAAGACGGCTTTCAGGACAAGCTTTGGTTCATATGAATACACTGTCATGTCTTTTGGCCTTGTCAACGCCCCTCCGACGTTCTCTCGCATGATGAACTTCATCTTCAACGCCTACACCAATGACTTCGTCTTGGTCTATCTCGATGACATTCTGGTTTTCTCCAAGAACAAGGAAGATCATGCCAAACACTTGCGTTTGGTGCTCGATAAGCTTAGGGAACATTAATTCTACGCCAAGTTCTCCAAGTGTGAATTTTGGCTCGATGAGGTTCTTTATCTTGGTCATATCATCTCTGCCAAGGGCATTGCCGTGAATCCTGAGAAGGTGTCTGCAATTTTGAATTGGGAACCTCCTCAGAATGTGAAGCAACTCCGTAGCTTCCTCGGTCTCGCAAGCTATTGCCGAAGATTCGTTGAGAACTTTTCTAAGGTCGCGAAGCCTCTCTCAAATCTTCTTCAGAAGCACGTCAAGTACGTTTGGTCTCCGGAGTGTGACATTGCTTTCAACACTTTGAAAGAGAAATTGATCACTGCTCCAGTTCTGACTCCGCCTGATGAATCCAAACCGTACGAGGTCTTTTGTGATGCCTCTCTCCAAGGTCTTGGCGCAGTGTTGATGCAAGAGAAGAAAGTTGTTGCTTATACCTCTCGCCAGTTGAAGCCAAATGAGAAGAACTACCCCACTCATGATCTCGAGTTGGCGGCAGTTGTGCATGCTCTTTTGACTTGGAGACATCTTC
Source organism: Triticum urartu (assembly GCF_003073215.2). Taxonomy (NCBI): domain Eukaryota; kingdom Viridiplantae; phylum Streptophyta; class Magnoliopsida; order Poales; family Poaceae; genus Triticum; species Triticum urartu. The sequence goes on along the minus strand of NC_053024.1, from coordinate 335,915,285 downwards.
TATTGGGAAGAAAAGTGGACATTTTCACTGATCACAAGAGTCTCAAGTACATCTTCACTCAGCCTAATCTCAACCTCAGGCAAACTCGATGGGTCGAAATGATTCAAGAGTATAATCCGAGTATCGAGTATACTCCAGGCAAGGCCAATGTGATTGCTGACGCATTGAGCAGAAAGGCTTATTGCAATAGTCTGATTCTTAAGCCTTATCAACCCGAGCTTTGTGAAGCTTTCCGCAAACTTAATCTGCAAGTTGTTCCTCAAGGTTTCCTCGCCAACCTTCAAGTCTCTCCTACCTTGGAAGACCAAATTCGCCAAGCCCAGCTTCTTGATGCTATGGTGAAGAAGGTGAAGATTGGGATTGCCAAGAGTCAACCCAAGTACAAGTGCTACCGCATTGATGACAAGGATACTCTCTTCTTTGAGGATCGAATTGTTGTACCCAAAGATGAACTTCGTAAAGTGATCATGAACGAGGCTCACAATTCTCTCCTCTCCATCCACCCTGGGAGCACGAAGATGTATCAGGACCTCAAGCAAGCTTATTGGTGGACTCGAATGAAGCGCGAGATTGCTCAATTCGTGAATGAATGTGATGTCTGCAGAAGAGTGAAGGCGGAACACCAAAGGCCACCTGGTCTCCTCCAACCTCTTGCCATTCCAGAATGGAAGTTTGACCACATTGAAATGGACTTCGTGACTGGGTTTCCAAAGTCCAAGCGTGGCAATGATGCTATATTCGTTGTCATCGATAAACTCACCAAAGTGGCTCACTTTCTGCCTATCAAAGAATCGATCACTGCAGCTCAATTGGCGGAACTCTATACCTCTCGAATTGTCTCTTTGCACGGTATCCCTCAAGTGGTATCTTCAGACCGTGGCAGCATCTTTACCTCCAAGTTTTGGGATTCTTTTCAGAAGGCCATGGGCACCAACATCCGCTTCAGCACTGCTTTCCATCCTCAAACAAGCGGTCAAGTCGAGCGTGTCAACCAGATCCTTGAAGATATGCTCAGGGCTTGTGTGATCTCCTTCGGCATGAAATGGGAGGATTGTCTTATGCTGAATTCTCCTACAACAAAAGTTTTCAAGCAAGTTCGGGCAAGGTCCCATTTGAAATTCTGTATGGCAGGAAGTGCCGTACCCCTCTCAACTGGTCTGAAACCGGTGAACGTCAGCTGCTGGGTAATGACTTAATCACAGAGGCAGAAGAAATGTGCAAAGTCATTCGTGATAACCTCAAAGCAGCCCAATCCCGTCAGAAGAGCTACTATGATAGTAAGCACCGTGATTTGGCTTTCGAGATCGGAGATCATGTTTACCTCCGCGTCTCTCCTATGAAAGGTACTCGCCGCTTCGGTATCAAAGGGAAGCTTGCCCCCAGATACGTGGGACCTTTCAAGATTGTCAGCAAGACAGGCGACCTCGCCTATCAACTCGAGCTTCCTTCAAACTTTGCAAATGTTCATGACGTGTTCCATGTCTCTCAGCTTCGAAAGTGCTTCAAGACTCCTGACCGCACCGTCAACTTCGAGGACATTGAGCTCCAAGAAGATCTCTCTTATTGTGAGCACCCAATTGCTATTCTTGAAGAGACTAAACGCAAGACTCGCAACAAGTTGATCAAGTTCCTCAAAGTCAAGTCGTCACACCATTCTGACCGTGAAGCTACCTGGGAACGCGAGGATCACCTCCGTTCTGAGTACCCGGCGTTCTTTCAGTCCTAGATCTCGGGACGAGATCCTTTCGTAGTGGTGGAGTGTTGTAACGCCCCGGTTATAACTTTCCCAATTTGTTCTCCAACTCTTGCCGTTTCCGGCGTTAAGTTATTTTATTTCCTCGGGTTTGGGTCTTTGTCTTCGTGTGTTGTTATCATTGTCATGCATCTCATATCATGTCATCATGTGCATTGCATTTGCATACGTGTTCATCTCATGCATTCGAGCATTTTCCCCGTTGTCCGTTTTGCATTCTGGCGCTTCGTCCTCCTCCAGTGGTCAATTCTACCTTTCTTTCGTGTGTGGGGATTAAACATTTCCGGACTGGACCGAGATTTGCCAAGCGGCCTTGGTTTACTACCGGTAGACCGCCTGTCAAGTTTCGTACCATTTGGACTTCGTTTGATACTCCAACAGTTAACCGAGGGACCGAAAAGGCCTCGTGTGTGTTGCAGCCCAACACCCCTCCAAGTTGGCCCAAAACCCACCAAAAACCCTCTCCATCATCTAGAGCGTTCGATCACGATCGCGTGGCCGAAAACCGCACCTCATTTGGACTCTCCTAGCTCCCTCTATGCCTATTTATACACCCCCTCCGAAATTCGCGGTTCCACTCTCCCCTAACCCTAGATCCATCCTCCACGGCCGCTGGACATGTCCGAAGTCTAGCCGGACACGTCCGCCGCCCCACCCGGGCCAATCCCGCAGCGCCACATGGCAGCGTGCCCACATCGCCGCGCCACCACCCGCGCGGGCCCGCCAGGCCCAGCGACCTCCGCCGCCCGCGCCCGACCTCCGCCGCCCGCGCTCGTCTCCACCTCCGGCGACCGGACGCCGCACGCCGCCGCCTCGCCACCCCGGCAGCCTCGCCGCCCTTCTTCGCCGGCGCCGTGCCGCGCTCCGCGCCGGCCGGCCGCGCCTCCCCCGCCGCCTCTCCGACTCCCCGCCGGCCGGATCCGGTGAGGTCCGGCCTGGGAGCACCTCGCCGCCGTTCGTCCCGCTCCGGCCACCCTCGATTCCGGCGATCTTCTCCAATTCCGGTGAGATCTCGGTCAGCCTCGATCCACGTGCAAACCCTGGATCCAGATCTGGAGAGGTTGACTTTTGCCCGTCCTAGTTATTTTTTTGCAATATTCATCGTGCCGTATCTCCTCATCCGTAGCTCCGATTTGGGCATATAGCATATCAAATTGTTCGTCTCAGAGAGTACATCATTTCATTCCATTGCATAATTTTCATTAGAGTTCATCTTGATGCCCGAAATGCTGTTAGAAGATGGCTACTTGAGTTAATTGTCAGATCTGCTACTTCATCTTAGACATTTGTCATTTTTTCCATGATTATTGTGTGCATGCTATGCCCATGAGCTCTACATATGTTTTGTTAAGGGTTTTGTTATATTTCCAGAGGTGCAACCCATGTATTTTTGCGATGTGTGTGGTGCCTAGTGCAAGCTTGCAAAGTGAGGCACCCGGTAACTCTGTTTTCAGGGACTTAGCATTTTCACTAAGTCCTGGGATTGTTTAGTTCACGATGCCATATGTTCATAATGTTTCCTAGTGATCCGTGCCTCTTTTGAGGATGATCAGTAAAGGAGTTTAGTTAATATTGTAGTGCTCTATCCATCCATGTCTTTTTTTGCAATTATGGAGCACCCTAGCTTGAGTCAATCGAGCTCTACTTTTGCTTCGTTGTGAATCTGGGCAGATTGTCAACTCGTTTGCAATTTTGCCGGTGATGTTGTAGTTGATCCGTGCATGATATGCTATTGTTATTGCCATGTCTAGCTTGCATTTTGTGCCTTATTAATGGATGTATGCTTGTCTTGCCATGACTTGCACCGTAGTGAGTGCATCGAGCTCGTAAACATGCCTTCGTGAGTTGTGTTTCAGCATGTGTCAGTTTTCACTAAGTCTGAAAACTGATTACGTTTTTGCTATGTTCGTGTGCTTGTTAGTATATTTTCGGATCCCTTTTGGCTCAAGGTCACTAAGGGACTTTTGTTAAGCTATTTGAGTAGCTCCATTCCATGTTTTACTTTGTCATGTTCAGGTCCTGTAGCACGTTGTTTTGGTGCTCCGAAGAGGGCTATACGATCTGAAATTCCAGACAAGTGTTAATTTCACTAAGTCTGAGATCTATTTACCATTTGCGTTTTTGCCATGCTTGTTTGAACCTGTTAATGGATGAATTGGCCGTAGCTCAGTGCTAGACTTTTGTTAAGCATCTTGAATTCTTCCCTGCCATGTATTTTGTTGTCTTGTTTGGATGCTGTAGAATGTTTATTTCGTTGCATTTAGATGCCTACTTGCTGTAAATCGCAGACCGGTGTCATATTTGAATCGCTTGCCATTTCCAAACCGTAACTCCGATTCTGGCGTTCTTTATATCGTTTTCAAGTGATTTCATCTCATATTTCCAGTGGCACACTTGGATTTCCAAGTTGAGGCCAGGTTCATGCATTTCCTGTCATATCTTGCATTTTGCATCCCGCATCACATCCCGCATAGCATACCATCATTGCATCTTATTGTTTGAGCTTGCACGTGGTTGATTGTATCCTTGTTGCTTGTTTGTCTTGTTTGGGTAGAGCCGGGAGACGAGTTCGCTAACGAGGAGCCCATTGAGTTTGCTTTCGAGGATCCAGTCAACTCTGACAACTTTGCAGGCAAGATGATCATACCCTCGAAATCACTACTATCTTTGCTATGCTAGTTTGCTCGCTCTTTTGCTATGCCAATGCTACGATGCCTACCTTTTGCTTGTCAGCCTCCCAAATTTCCATGCCAACCCTCTAACCCACCTTGTCCTAGCAAACCGTTGATTGGCTATGTTACCGCTTTGCTCAGCCCCTCTTATAGCGTTGCTAGTTGCAGGTGAAGATTGAAGGCCGTTCCTTGTTGGAACATTTATTTACTTGTTGGGATATCATTATATTACCTTGTTATCTTAATGCATCTATATACTTGGTAAAGGGTGGAAGGCTCGGCCTCTCGCCTAGTGTTTTGTTCCACTCTTGCCGCCCTAGTTTCCGTCATATCGGTGTTATGTTCCCGGCTTTTGCATTCCTTACGCGGTTGGGTTATAATGGGAACCCCTTGATAGTTCGCCTTGATTAAAGGTTTTCCAGCAATGCCCAACATTGGTTTTACCATTTGCCACCTAGCCTCTTTTTCCCTTGGGTTTCCGGAGCCCGAGGGTCATCTTATTTTAGCCTCCCCCGGGGCAATGCTCCTCTGAGTGTTGGTCCGAACCAGGCAGCCTGCGGGGCCACCTCGGGGAAACTCGAGGGTTGGTTTTACTCATAGCTTGACCTATCTGAGTGTGCCATGAGAAAGAGATATGTGCAGCTCCTATCGGGATTTGTCGGCACATTCGGGCGGTGTTGCTGGTCTTGTTTTAACCTGTCGAAATGTCTTGTTGTACCAGGATACCGAGTCTGATCGGAATGTCTCGGGTGGAGGACTATTCCTTCGTTGACCGTGAGAGCTTGTCATGGGTTAAGTTGGGACTCCCCTACAGGGATTGAACTTTCGAAAGCCGTGCCCGCGGTTATGGGTAGATGGGAATTTGTTAATGTCCGGTTGTAGATAACTTGAACCTTAATTTAATTAAAATGAATCAACCGTGTGCGTTACCGTGATGGCCTCTTCTTGGCGGAGTCCGGGAAGTGGACACGGTGTTGGAGTAATGTTTGCGCAGGTTGCTCTCTAGTTTCTCGCTCGCGCTTTTTTGCCTCCTCTTCTCGCTCTCTTTTGCGTATAAGTTAGCCACCATATATGCTAGTCGCTTGCTGCAGCTCCACATATATTTACCTTACCCTACCTATTAAGCTTAAATAGTCTTGATCGCGAGGGTGCGAGATTGCTGAGTCCCGGTGGCTCACAGATTACTATTACACCAGATGCAGGTCTAGGTGATTCCGCTCCAGGTGACGCATACGAGCTCAAGTGGGAGTTCGACGAGGACTCTCAGCGTTACTATGTGTCCTTTCCTGATGATCAATAGTGGTGCCCAGTTGGGGTGATTGGGACCGTGTCGCATGTTGGGTTTTCTTCTATTTTGGCGCCGTAGTCGGGCCATGAGTGTTTGGTTGATGTATGTTATTTATGTACTTGATTGACGTGGCGAGTGTAAGCCAACTATGGTATCCCTCTTCATTATCTATATTACATGGGATGTTTGTGATGATTACCTGACTTGCGACATATGCCTTCAATGCGATTATGCCTCTAAGTCGTGCCTCGACACGTGGGAGATATAGTCGCATCGAGGGTGTTATAGCCCACCAGTCAGGTTCGACTGGCTCTGGCGCCTTTGACTCGCTGACGTCACAGTGACGCAGTGCTGACGTAATTATTCTTTTTTCTGGACTTATTTTTATATAGGAAATTCCAGAAAATAGCCAAAACTTCTAAAAATCATAGAAAATCAACCATAGTTCCAAATCAAACAAATTATATATGAAAAATGATCAGAAAAATTCAATCTATCCATCTGTAATGGTTTCATGCATGACAAACCACTTTAACCTTGCTGCTTAGGTGAAACAAGCTAATACACTTTTTATGCATAAGAACTTTAACCTTCATTTGAATCTTTGATTCAAATGGACCCATTTCAACTTGTTTCACATTGCATTAGGCAGGACACATCATTTTTCCATGTCATAGCATGCATCATATTGTTGCATATTGTCATGCGTTGATTATGTTCTGTGTGTCCTTCGTGGTAGGTTCTACCTCCGAGGATATCTCCCAGTATCCAACTGAAGGGCAGTACCCTACTACCACTCCATCAGGCAAGCAACCATTGATCATTCCGATACAAACTCATGTTCTCGCTTCTGCTCTTATTTACTACATTAAGACAACGCGATTCAAACTGCTGTGTGCTACGGTAGTTGAACCCTTATCCTCTGCATGACCTGTCATTGCCACAGTAACTAGATGAAACCCACTAGCATGTGTAGGAGTTGATTGAGCCATGTATGTGATTCCTACCTTGCTATGCCTGCTATGCTTACAGTTGTGTCAGGTCTGGTTCATCTGGGTGATGGGCTAGAGTGAAATGATTATGTCGGTAATGTGAGGGATGTGTTGAGCATGTTTTGGTAAAGGTATCGATGAGAGGCCATGTAGGAGTACATGGTGGGTTGTTTCATTGAGGCCGTCCATAAGAACTGAGATCTGTATGCGTGATTTAAGATTCAGCTACTACCACACATTGGGCCCTGAAATATGACCCCGCTCGACTTACTGACCCCTCTCGTCCTCTGTCCAGGAGTTGCAACTAGTTTCTGGTGTTTGTAGGTTATGTGTTGGCGGCCGTGCGTAGCGCTGACCCTAGGGGTGGGCTATGATGCGGTAGATACACCGTGGCACGGTGTACCGAGTCGCCCGTTTGGTGTCTCGGGAACCCTGCACACATCGTTTGGGGCCGTTGAGGACACCCCGGCCGGATTTCCTTGCGGATGGAACCTGAATAGGCGATAAACCTGGACTAGAGACTTGTGCGGTTAGTCAGGTCGTGGTCTACACCCATGTCGGTTTTCGCTTGAAGTCTGCCGAGCACATGTCGTGTGCAGACGCTAAGTGGTGGAAACATGTGTGATGAAGTACAACCCTGCAGGGTATAAAACTATTCGAATAGCCGCGTCGCGTCCGCGGTAAAGGACTACTTGGTTGCCTATACAGTTCATAGACAAGTTAATGGATACTACTAAAAGACTCAAGATAAGTGTGAGTACCGAGGATGGTCCTCTCGTAGGATGACGAGGGAGGATCCCCGGTGGAGTATTGTGTTGGTGGTTAGTGGACTCGGGTGCGAAAACTATTTTACTAGTGGAGTCTCGTAGGATAGCTTAGCCAAGAGTCAAAGCTGTCTTGCTGCAATAACTCCACCACTTTCTTGAGAATGAGCATGTATAGTAGGTTCTGATGTAAGACTTGCTGAGTGCCTTTGTACTCATGTTTGCTTAATTACTGTTTTCAGACGACAACACCGCCCCCTCCGATGGGTTTTATGTAGACCTTGATGTCGACGAGTGACTAGCCACCCAGGTGGTGATCCTGGCCATGGAGGGCCCTATGTAGATAGACATGCTTCGAGAGGCCTTCTTTCTTTCTAGTGTCTGTACTTAGACTATTTTTGCTTCTGCTTGTGCTTGTATGACTTGAGTGTCGGGTCATGTGACCCCTACCTGTATGAACATGTTATGTATGGCTCTCTGGAGCCTTTAAATAAGGTACTTGAGTTGTAGAGTTTTGTTGTGATGCCATGTTGTATTTGCACATATCGAGCATATTGTGTGTATGATTGAAATGCTTGGTATGTGTGGGATCCGACAATCTAGTTGTTTATCCTTGGCAGCCTTTCTTATGGGGAAATGTAGTCTAGTGTTCCTCGAGCCATAGTAGTCCGCTACAGCCCGATTCACAGCAGTCCTGCTAGCCCAGCACTACTGCTTAGGAAACTTGACTGGCCGGCATGTGTTTCACTTCGTTCCTTTGTCTGTCCCTTCGGGGAAATGTCACGCGGTGACATCCGGAGTCCTGCCTAGCCTGCTACAGCCCGGGTTGCCCGGAGTCCTGTTAGCCCAGTGCTACAGCCCGGATTCACTCACTGATGACCGACATGCTTGATATGATTCATGTATGCGTGTCTCCATAGGTCTGTGCCGCTTTGGGTTCACGACTAGCCATGTCGGCCCGGGTTCTCTGTCATATGGATGCTAGCGACACTATCATATACGTGAGCCAGAAGGCGCAAACGGTCCCGGGCCATGGTAAGGCGACACCCGTGGGGATACCGTGTGTGAGGCCGCAATGTGATATGAGGTGTTACCGGCTAGATCTATGTGACTTGGAATCGGGGTCCTGACAATGATTTCCGAAGGTTTCTTGGTTATGTGTTGAAGGATGAATACAGCTGGATGTAGGATTTGTGTAATTTTGGGTGAGATCTTATGCTTTCCCTATATCCCCCACACCTGATTGCATAACCGGAAAGTTTAGGGAGTTTATATGTGGGAATTCAAGTTGCTCTTAGGATATCTTTCCGACAGATGTATGATATGAAATTGGGGTTCGACGTCTAGTGGTCCGCCTATCCACGGTTGATTTTACAGTGGTCTCGTTCTGTCTTAAAGAGTCCTTGACTATGTTGACTCGGGGATGCTTCGTATGTCATGTGCACTGCCTTGTACATGATGGTGCCGTACGATCGAGCCCGTGTAGGCCCCACCACGAAAACTTCTGACGAAATCTCTATCATATGTTTGTTCCGGCTTATTCAGCAAGCCAATCCTTTGTTTTCTTTTATTTGTGGTATTCGAGTTGCTTCGAAGTCAAGTGTTGATTCCATACCTTTCCTAAGCGGTGTTCTCATGTTCCTATGTGAATACTAATCCTTCTCGGTCATTGAGTTTGTCATTTCAATTTCTTTTCAACCGGCGTGTTTCTCTTCAAGTGGATCCGATCATTTCAACATCCGCAAGATCAATTCTAGGTTTCTCAACGGTGTTTGTTTCATCCGTCCGAAGTTGTCTTTGTTTTTCCCCCCCCCCCCCCCCCTTTTTTTTTTCAAGGACTCGGATATCTTATTCAAGCTCTACAAGTTTATCATTCTTCGTTTGTTTTCTTCTTCGGTGGATTAAAATCAAGTTTTTGGTGTTGATCAGATTCCTTTCATTGTTGCAAATGTTTTCTCATGCTAGTGCACCTCTTAATCATTCACCTCCCGCTGTACATTTGTTTCGGAGTGCCGAAGATAGCTCAGAAGATCGTGTTTCCACTCTGCATTCGTTCAAGATCTTTCAAGGATGTTATCTCATTCAAGTCTTTTAATTCAACCGGTGCAATCTCTCTCTTTAAATCATTTCAACGGTGTTTCTTTTGAGTGGGCCCTAACCCACAGGTCTTTTCCCAGGATCTTACCTGACTCCTCTAATCTTCCCGGAGTTACTCTCAAATTCTTTTCCAAGTTTGACGTAAGAATGAGTTATCGTCAGTCAAATGACTTCTCCAAGATCTTTCAAATTCTTTTCATCGTTGGCTCAACCTTTCCATTCTTCATTCCGGAGTATCGCAACAATTCATGGTGGTGTTTCTCATCGTCATTCTCAGATTTTGAAGACCGAAGAAGAGTTTACCTCCATATCTTGCTCCATTATCTTCAAGATTAGTGATGCTAGCCTGTTGCCTTCCTCTCATAATTGTTTTTGATTGTGAGAATTCTTTTCACCTATACGGAGCAATTCAAGAGTCTTTTCAGTTTTGTTTCTTCAGAAGCCATCATCTTAGAATTATTCACTCCAGCTTTTAGCTCTCGTAATCCAAATCTTACCGGTGCATCACTCAAATATTCTCTAATAAGTTCGAGATCTATTCGTCCTCATGTATCAAATCCCCTCAAGTATCGTCATTCATTTTCCAATTCTTTCCGGTGATTTGCGTCCTTGCCACTTTCATTTTTCAATTCTTACGGTGGTTCTTCCAAGATTCTTCTTCCTTCGTTTATCATATCAATGTATTTGTTGTTTTCAATCCTACCGGTGGATCGTTGAAGACCTTCTTAAGTTTGCTCCATATCTATCTTAATCCTTTCTACGAGAATAAGAAGTAGGGCAAATCCATTGCTTGTCATCAATCTAAATTGGTGAAGGATAAGCATAACGTAATCCTTATTCTTGTTTCATCCAAGTGATTAATTCCTTATTCCGGAGGTTCACCATATCACATTCTCGGTTCGAGATGCTTTATCTTTTCTTCTGGAATTCAAAATTTTCCACTTTATCTCGTTGCAAAGCTTCATCCAATCATTGCAAGGATTCACCTTGTGTTTTTCAACTTCTCTTTCCTTTCGTTTGATCATCCTTTTGTTACCGGAGTTCTTCATGGAGACTCTACATGATGGTTCTTAAAGAATTTAATTACTTCTCGAAGTGTTTATCAAGATTCTTTTCAGAGGAGCTCATGCATTCTTCATCTTGGAATCTGGAGTGCAATTCGTTCACACATATCTTTTGAGGTGGTCTTATGTCATTCTTGATAATTTCCCTTCGTGCTCCGTGATTCACAAGTTGTCAAGAATGAGATATTTTAAATCCATCAATCTCGTCATTGGAGTTATCTTGGATTATATTTCACCTAAAACCTTCCCCAAGGATTGTTGATAATTATGGTGCTCATATATGACCCAAGTTCTTTATCTACCCTCCCGGTGAAATAAGTTTCTCGTCTTCTTGTCCATATCAATCCAATATATTGTTTTTTCCTTAGTGGCAGAATTTCACCTCATAGTATTGAGATGTTCTCCATAAGCCCACAACAAGCTTACTCTTTTCGTTGTTGGTTTTTCCAACAACTCCGTTCGACCCTTCTCATAAGGATGCCTTTTCAAGCTCTTTTGTGGCAGAAGTTGGCATTTTCTTCTCCATTCCTTTATTTCAATTATCTATATTCTATTCTTTCGTTCCAGAGGCATTGCGTTGTTGATCTCTCCTCTCATCATCTCTAATGTTGAGGATCGTTTTCTTTTCGTTCTTATCCATTTAACCAGAATGTTGTGCCCTCTGCTCAAGTTCTTTTCATCTTATAAAGTTTCTTATCACTTTTCAATCGGTGTGCTGCCGAATCTGTTCTTCCTTGTTCCTCTTTCCTAACGGAGTCTTTTCAACTTCGTTCATCTCCGTTGCATTATTCCTTTCAAGTTGTTCAACTTTTCACGGTTCCTTGGTTTCACTCGTTTGTCAAAGAAGCAACTTAGTTTCACCTCACTTCTTCCTCTTCCGTTTCCCTCCGGTGCTATCCCTAGGATCTCGGGTCGAGATCCTCTCATAGTGGTGGAGTGTTGTGACGCCCCGAGACCGATGCGCCAGGTGTCTTCCAGTTATTCGCTATCGTTGCCATGTCATTTGCTTGCGTGTTGCATCTTATCATGTCATCATGTGCATTGCATCATCATGTTTTCAAACTTGTGGGACGTTCCCGGTCTCCTCGTTCTCTCCGTTGTCCGTTCTGAGCCCAAACACACTTGCACGCGCCCATGTCACGTCCGATATATTATTCCATAAGTGGATGGAAAATGTTCTCAGAATGGGTTGAAAGTTGGCATGCGGTGTTGTTATGTTGTAGGTAGGCCGCCTACCAAGTTTCATCGCATTCAGAGTTTGTTTGATGCCCCAATGGATAACTATAGCGACATTATAGTCGGTCAAAACGTCGGACGTTTTCGGTCTCCGGAAACAGTTGCCGGGCTGCACTCCTCTCCTCTCATCTCAGCCCACTACCACTCACCGCTAGGCCCTACCTAACCTCTCTCGTCAGCTCGCGACCCTCCTCGCGCGCGCGCCCGGAAGCTGTCCCGGACCCGACCCGGGCAGTCGTCACCGTTGGATCCGGATCATCCCCTAACATCTACAAAACATCTCCGTTTTGTTAATTGGGCTCCCTACCTATTTTTCTCGGACCGAGCATATTTTTGTGAGTCCAAGAAAATTACCCGCATGTTCAAATTCGTTCCCTAAATCCCTCTTCCTTTTCTTCTCTCTATTTTTTCTTTTCTTTCTTGTCTCCCTCTTTCTTCTAAGGAGTGTAAGAGTGAGAGAGCACCAGGCCCAGCAGGGGTCGGCAGCCCAGCCAGGCCGACCGGCCTCCAAGGCCCACTCCCCTGCTCTAACCTAGGCGTAGCCGAGCCCTTTTCCCTCGATCCCCTCCTCCCTGTCTCCCTGCTCACGCCACCAGGAGAGGATGCCCTCTGCCCGATCCCATCTCCCTCTCCTCGATAGACCCCCGCCTCGCTCTCGCCACCACCGCACCCGACCCCATGGCGCGCCTCCCTCTGTAGTGCCGGGCCGCGATCGCGCCTCTCCCTGCACCTCGTCCCCGTCGCCCGAGCGCTCGAGGAGAGGAGCTCCTCGAGGACCTGCGCCTGCAGCCCAGCCGCCGGACCAGCAGGAGGCCACAGCCGCAATGAACGCCCGCCAGACCTCCACCAGCGGCCTCTCCTTCGCCTCGCTGCTCCTCTACCTCAACTCCTGCCGGATCGACAAATAACAAGTCCATGGAGCCGCCTCCCCGTGCTCCTTCACCTTGCCTCGTCGTTCGAGAACCGGCGCCGCCACTGGCGACCACGAGGCAGGAGACCGCCATGGATGCCCGCGGCCCCGCCTTCCTGTGTCTTCACCTCGCCGTTCTCCGCCAGCCTCCTCCCCGTGCTGATGAACTCTTGCCCGAGCCGCTCTCTCCGGCCAACTCTGCTGCTGACGCCGTCCGGACCTGCTAGCATCCGCCTCCTGGCAGCCGTTTTCATTGGTTCGGGGAGCCCCAAGTCATGTTCGTGGCCTCGTTGGCTGTTGATGCTACGCTGTTCACTTTCTCCATCCTCTCCCTGGGCTCATCAAAACCTGTACCCAGAGCCCAAGTCGGAAGACTCCGTGGATGTGCTTCTCACTTGTGCCATTTTGGATCATCAAGAACGTTTCAGGATTCGTGAAGTACCATTACGCCCGGAGACCAGAGATCCGTGAAGTTCCACTACCGTCGCCGTGTATCCGACAAGTTCGCGAGTACGACTACTTCCCACGACGACCTTGTACCACTACCGTTGCAAGAACCGAAACCGGCAAGTCCGAAGACCCAAGTACCATGACGCCAAGTACCCCTTCGTATCGCCAAGGTGGATCTCGACCATTGACGAGGTTTTGATAAGACCATCGATGTGTACGGCTACAATGTGAACGTGTACCCGACGACCCCGGAGTCCTATGTTGCGCCAAGTACCCGCTCGTTGACCCGAACATCTACAGGAAACGTGTCCCACTACCGCCGCCCGAACGTCTACGAAAAATGTACCACGACCATCGCTGAAGACCCCGTGGGCGTCAAGTTTCGTGTTGTGACCCCGAAACATCTACGTACATGAACCACTACTTCCCTCGACGACCCGTGAACGACTACTTCCTCTACGAACCGATCCGCTTATAAATGCACGCTTCGAAGGTATAACCCCGAGACGCCCATACGAGAACGATTGCATGCGTGTTGAATGAGATGAATCCCGCGTTTGCACCGTGTCTGAAATTGTCGCTTGCATGGTCCTCCTCGTTGCCATGCCGTCCAACCGTGGGAACTCGGTAACCGGGATCACCCCACCTTCTATCGCATGTAATGCTCCCGTCACTTTTCCTTTCGCACCGGTATCTCCGTGAGCTACCGGAACCGGAATGTTGCCGTGGCACCATTCTCCGTTGTCATTGCCGTGGCACCCCTTTCGTTTCCGCCACGATGACAAATGCTTCATATAATGCTCATGTCAACATTTTCTTTAAAACTTGCATAAAACTTGCACATGTCATTCGCATCATGATAATAACATTTAAATGTTTAAATTTTTTGTTGCACCAAATTGATAATTGCATATGGGGATTTACCGGATTTGTTGTTTGTTATATCCGGCCCCATTTAAATTGTTTAGATAGTATAGTTTTGTTATGTTTCACCTCTTGCCATGTTAACCAACATTTAATATTGTTGAGTACCTAACCGGGAGTGAACTAAATAATTGATGTGGTGTTCCGTCAATATGCAACTCGTTGCATATTGGGCTCCACTTAACTTGTAGTTTTGTTTATGCACTTTGCCATGCCATGCATATTTAAACCGGACATGCATCATACTTGGTTGTGCATCATGCCATGTTTATGTGATGGTTGTTTACTATGTTGTTTGCTTCTTTTCGGTGTTGCTTCTTCGGGTTAGTTCCGATAACGTCGCGTTTGTGAGGATCCGTTCATCTACGTCCGTTTGTCTTCTTCATGGACTTGTTCTTCTTCCTTGCGGGATCTCAGGCAAGATGACCATACCCTCGAAATCACTTCTATCTTTGCTTGCTAGTTGCTCGCTCTTCTGCTATGCCTATGCTGTGACACCTACCACATGCTTTATCATGCCTCCCATAATGCCATGTCAAGCCTCTAACCCACCTTGTCCTAGCAAACCGTTGTTTGGCTATGTTACCGCTTTGCTCAGCCCCTCTTATAGCGTTGCTAGTTGTAGGTGAAGATTGGAGATCGTTCCTTGTTGGAACATGTTTATTGTTGGGCTAAGTTGGGACACCCCTACAGGGTTTTGAACTTTCGAAAGCCGTGCCCGCGATTATGGGCAGATGGGAATTTGTTAATGTCCGGTTATAGAAAACCTAAAGACTTATCTTAATTAAAATGCATCAACCGTGTGTGTAGCCGTGATGGTCTCTTTCCAGCGGAGTCCGGGAAGTGAACACGGTGTTGGATTTATGATTGACGTAGGTTGTTCTAAGATCACTTCTTGATCATAGATTTCTCGAACGTGCTTTGCCTTCTCTTCTCGCTCTCATTTTCATATGTTAGCCACCATATATGCTAGTCGCTTGCTGTAGCTCCACCTCATACCATTACCTTACCTATAAGCTTAAATAGTCTTGATCGCGAGGGTGTGAGATTGCTGAGTCCCCGTGACTCACAGATTCCTTCAAAAACCAGCTTGCAGGTGCTGATGATACCGTGCAGGTGACGCAACCGAGCTCAAGGAGGAGCTCGATGGAGTTCGTGTTTGTTTTGTTGTTCTGTTTCCAGTTGATCAGTAGTGGAGCCCGGTTGGGACGATCAGGTATCTGTGTAGCATTTGGGGTAGTCTTCTTTTATTTTGGTTCCATAGTCGGACCTTGATTGTACCTGGTTGATGTAATGCTTTATTCATGTATTGTGTGAAGTGGCGATTGTAAGCCAACCATGTATCTTTTTCCCTTATATATTACATGGGTTGTGTGAAGATTACCTCACTTGCGACATTGCTTACAATGCGGTTATGCCTCTAAGTCGTGCTTCGACATGTGGGAGATATAGCCGCATCGTGGGCGTTACAGTAGTTGAACGGATCCGCACAAACACGACATTACCAGAACCAACCCGAAGAAGAAACACCGGAAAGAAGCAAACAACATAGTAAACAACCAACACATGAACATGGCATGATGCACAATCAAGTATGATGCATGTCCGGTTTAATGAAGCATGGCATGGCAAAGGTGCACAAACAATCCTACAAATTAAGTGGAGCTCATTATGCAACAGAGTTGCATATTGAAGAAAACACCACATGACTTATTTAGTTCTCTCTCGTTTATGTACCCAACAAGATTAAATGTTGTTAGCATGGCAAGAGGATGAAGCAAATGAAAACTACCTAACTAGGCAAGTTTAAATGAGGCCGGAAGCAACGAGCAACAAATTCCGGTAAATCCCCATATGCATATTTTAGATTTGGTGCTGTTCTGCCCTAAAAACAATTTTAGAGTTATTAAACATGCAAAGTAAAGCCACCATGTTAAACTAGGCATTTTTCTACCCCATTTACATATAAAGTTTATTAAATTCTGAGTTACGGTTATTTAGTTATGAAATAAAACATTTTAACATGGCATAGGAGCAAATTTAACCAAACAGCATTTTAAACATTTCAAACATGGATGAAAGTTGCATATTATTAAACTAGACAAAATTCTAAGCAACTTTCATATATAATTTATTTAGATCCGATGCACGGTTGTGAAGTTATTAAATGCATGAAGAACAGGGGCTAAACTGCAAAACTCGCAGAACCCTGGAAAATTAGGAAAATCGCTGGACGAAAAGAAACACGATACGGGTCGGATCTGGTTGGCCCATCAGTAACAGGCGCTGGGGGAAGGCATCTCACCCCGCGGGCCTGGCCCATTTGATGGAGGCAGGCCGAGCCTGGGTGGGGCAAGAAGAGGCCCAGTGGCGAGGTGGTTCTCCTCCACGCTGGCAGAGGAACAGGTCAATGCGCATCGAAGCAGGGGAAGCAGCGCGCGACTCCGACGAGGGAGATGGCCGGTGTTCTCAGGCGGATCTGGCCAGGATGTCAAGGACGAAGGCGAAGAGGAGGCAGGAACACTAGCAGGGGGTCGCGAGGCAGACCATGAGCGGCGGCGCAGAGACTTGGCAGCGGGCTCGGCACAGTGGGACGGCACCAGGCAACGAAGGACGAGGAGGAGGGCGCGAGGCAGATGCAGAGGAGGCTGGCTCCGAGGCGGACTGGCGCGGGTCAACAGGGCGCGGAGGAGGTCCCTGGCGGCGGGGCTTGGAGAGCTTGGCGTCGAGGAAGGATCTCCACTCCGGCGAACTCCCATGGCGGCGGTGGTTCCTGTAGGGCGGTGTCACTGGTGAGGAGCAGAGAGAGGGATAAACGGAGGGAGAAGAAAAGAGAAGGGGCGCGGTGGTACTGGCCTGCTGGATCGAAGAGGGAGGAGGAGGCTCTCGATCGAGGCGGCGGGGTTCTCTGGTGGCTTCGAACCGAAGAGCTCGGGCTCGAGCTCTGGTTGGTGGGAGGAGGAATGGGAGGATCCCGATGTGGGAGATAGTGCGGCGGCGGCAGGGACAAATGCCTAGAAGTTAGGGTTTGGTCTAGATTTAGACTAGAGAGTAAATATATATAAAGAAAGAGGGAGACATTTAGGGGCTAATCCGTTCCTCCAAATAAATCGAGCGATCGAGGAAAATAGACTAGGAAGTCCAATTAACAAAACGGAGACGTTTTGTAGATGTTTGGGGATGATGCGGACACAACGGTAACGACTGTCCGGGTCGGGTCCGGGACAACTTTCGGACGCGCGCGTGAGGAGGTCCGCGGACTGACAAGAGAGCCTAGGTTAGGCCTGGCGGTAGGTAGTGGACTGTGCAGAAGGTCTCAGGCTGAGAGAAGAGAAGAGAGGCCCGACGACTGTTTCCGGAGACCGAAAACGTTCGACGTTTGACCAACTATATTGTCGCTATAGTTAATTGTTGGGGTGTCAAACGAACTCCGAATGCGATGAAACTTGATAGGCGGTCTATCTACACTATAATAAGACCACACGCCAACTTCCATCCCATTCCGAGAACATTTTCTGGCCACTTATAAAATACTATTTCGGACATGTCGCGGACGCGTGCAAGTGTGTCTGGGCTCAGAACGGACAACAGACGAAACTGGGAGACCCGGACTAATGCAAGTTTTGAAAACACGATGATGCAATGCACATGATGACATGGCAAGATGCAACACGCAAGCAAATGACATGGCAACAACAGAGAATAACAGGAAGACACCTGCACATCCGTGTCGGGGCGTTACAACACTCCACCACTACGAGAGGATCTCGTCCCGAGATCTAGAATGGCACCGGAGGGAGAAACAGAAGAGAAAGAGAAGAGGTAAAACTAAGTTGCTTCTTTGACAAACGAGTAAAACGAAAGAACCTTGAAAGGTTGAACAAATTGAAAATAAGAATACAACGGAGATGAACGAAGTTGAAAACACTTCGTTAGAAAAGAGGAACAAGGAACATTACGAGAACCTTATGGGTTGAAAGACATAAGAAAAGGTTACAATGGACAAGAGGTAGATGCAAGCACCTCGGTTGACACGAGATGTACAAGGAATGATAAATATCAATTACGGCAACACTCCGATTGGAAATGGAAGGTAAAGAATATGAGCTTTGCAATATGAAAGCACTTGGATGAGACTCCGGTTAGAAGAGGAATGATAGACACAACACTCCAGTTAAAACAAGATAGAGAAGGAATAAGACTGATATGATTTGGACAACACTTCGACTGTAAATGGAAGGAATTGAACAAGATCTTGACAAACAAGATGATGGGTTGAAGAGAGCAACCTGACAATGCCTCCGGAACAAAAGATAGAACGGACTGAAAGTAACAAAGAGGAAAACAACATCTTCTACGTCAAATGAGCTTGAAAAAAACCTCTTTAGGAGAAGGGTCGAACGGAATTGTTGGAAAACCCACAACGAAAAGGATAAGATTGATATGTAGTTATAGAAGACATCTCAAAATTATGAGGTGAAAACTTGCCACTCACGGAAAAGATTTGATTGGATTGATATTACAAGGAGACGAGAAACTATTTCCCCGGGAGGATAAATGAAGAACTTGGGTCCTTTATGAGCACCATAATTGCAACAATCCTTAGGTAAGGCTTTAGGTGAAATATAACCCAAGATAACTCCAATGATGAGATTGATGGATTTAAAATATCTCATTCTTGATAACTTGTGAATCATGAAACACGAAGGAAAATTATCAAAAATGACATGACACCACCTCCAAAAGATAAGATAGAACGAATAGCACTTCGGAATGCAAGATGAAGAATACTTGAGCTCCTTAGAGAAGAATCTCGATGAAAACTTCGAAAAGGAATTAAATGCTTGATGGGCCATCATGTAGAGCCTCCATGAAGAATTCTGGTAACAAAAGGATAACAAAAAGAAAGAGAAGTTGAAAACACGAGGTGAAACCTTGTAATGATTTAGATAGATCTCGGTGATAATATAATTGCGAGAGCTTGGAACTCTTGGAAAAGAAAAGATAAAGCCTCTCGAACTGAGAATGTGATATGATGAACCTCCAGAATAAGGAATTGAATTAAATTGATGAAGCAAGAATAAGAACTACATTATGCGTATCCTTCACCAATTTAAATTGATGACAAGCAATGGATTTGGCATACTACTTATTCTCGTAGAAAGGGTTAAGATAGATATAGCGTCAACTTGAGAAAAGTCTTCAACGAACCACCGGAAGGATTTGGAAACAACGAATGAATTGATATGATAACAACGGAAGAGAATTCTAGAAGAACCACCATAAGAATTGAAAATGAACGAAGGAAAGATAAGGAAACACCGGGTAAAATTTTCAAATGAACGAAGATGCTTGAGAGAATTTAGGTACAAGTGAAACGAATAGATCACGGACCGATTAGAGATCACTTGAACGATGCACCGGTAAGATTTAGATAACAAGAGCTGAAAGCTGAGAATGAATAATCCCGAAATGATGGCCTTCAGAGAATCGAACTAAAAAGACTCTGAATTACTCCGGATGGGTGAAAAGAATATCTCACAATCGAAAACAATTATGAGAGGATGACATGAAGCTAGAGCCATGGATCTTTGAGAGAACGGATAAGATATGGAGGAAAACTCTTCTTCGGTCTTCAAAATCTGAGAATGGCGACGAGAAACACCACCAAGAATTGTTGAGGCACTCCGGAATGAAGAACGGAAAGGATGAGCCAACGATGAAAATAATTTGAAGGATCTTGGAGAATGCATTTGACTGATGATAACTCATTCTTACGTCAAACTTTGAAAAGAAATTTGAGGATAGCTCCGGGAAAATTAGAAGAGTCAGGTAAGATCCTGGGAAAAGACCTGTGGGTTAGGGCCCACTTAAAGAAACACCATTGAAATGATTTAAAAGCGAGGTTGCACCGGTTGAATTAAATGACTTGAATGAGATAACATCCTCGAAAGAGCTTGAACGAATGTAGAGTGGAAACACGAATCTTCGAGTTATCCTGAGCACTCCGGAACAATTGAATAGGGAGAAATGAATGAATATGAGGTGCAACGGTATGAAAAACATTGAAACGAGTTAAAGGATATGATCAACACCAAAAGCTTGAATTGGATCCACCGTAGAAGGAAAAGAACGAAGAATGATGAGCTTGAAGCTCCATTAGAATCTTCATGAAAATCACCGGATAAGAACATTGATGGAAAGAATTGAGATGCTTCCATTGATAAAATGGATACTTGAATAAGAAATATGAGTCTATGAAGAAAAAGGGTGGGTGGGCGGGAAAAAACAAAGGTAACTTGGGACGGAAGAAGCAAACACCGTTGAGAAGACTTGAGTTGATCTTGCGGATATTGAAAATGATCGGATCCACTTGAAGAGAAATACGCTGGTTGAAAAAGGATTGACATAACAATCTCGATGATTAAGAAGGATTAGTATTCACATAGGAATATGAGAACACCGTTTAGGAAAGGTATGGAATCAACATTTGACTTCGAAGCAACTCGAATACCACAACTCAAAACAAAACCAAGGATTGGCTTACGGAATAAGCCGGAACAAACATATGATAGAGATTTCGTCCAAAGTTTTCGTGGTGGGGCCTACACGGGCTCGATCGTACAACACCATCATGTACAAGGCAGTGCACATGACATACGAAGCGTCCCCGAGTCGGCATAGCCAAGGACTCCTTAAGACACAACGAGACCACTGTAAAACCAACCGTGGATAGGCGGACCACTAGACGTCGAACCCCAATTTCATATCATACATCTGTCGTGAAGATACCCTAAGAGCTACTTGAATTCCCACTTATAAACTCCCGAAACTTTCCGGTTATGCAATCAGGTGTTGGGGATACAGGGGAAGCATAATATCTCATCCAAAACTAACAAATCCTACATCCAGCTGTATCCATCCTTCAACACATAACCAAGAAACCTTCGGAAATCGTTTACCTCAACCTTCGAAAAGCATCCGTTATACGAGTTATGGCAATACTCCCGAACTCCCGCCCCAGTACTGGGTGGCGTTAAGGTTATCTCACCAACAACTGCATAAAAGAGATTTTCGATGTCGGCGAAACTCAGGTATTCCAGAATCCCAACTATAAAATTGTGATGACAACACCTCGGAGCTCAACTCCCCGGGACACTGCCACAACCCCTAAATGTCAGGAGGCACCAAGAACAATGTTCTCGTCACAAAACCATCGGAACGGTTCCAAGATACCCGCGTGATCCTAAATTTTTTTAGTGAAATTTGAGAAGAGAAGAGTCAAAACTCTACGTTAGGATACCTCTCCAGAGCGACGAAGAGACTGAGGAGTAAAAAGAATCCTACTCTCCGATATATATAATCCTGAATGACTCAAAACATTTTTTATAGACTCAACAACTCCAACGATGTGATCAAGCAGGGGGCTCCTAGGGTCGGGGAACGCTCTGATTACCAACTTGTCACGCCCTCGATGCGGCTATATCTCCTACGTGTCGAAGCACGACTTAGAGGCATAACTGCATTGAAAGCAATGTCGCAAGTGAGGTAATCTTCACACAACCCAAGTAATACATAAGGGAAAAGATACATAGTTGGATTACAATCACCACTTCACACAATTACATGAATAAAGCATTACATCATCCAGATACACACAAGGTCCGACTACGGAACCAAAATAAAAGAAGACTACCCCAAAAGCTACACAGATCCCCGATCGACCCCAACTGGGCTCCACTACTGATCAACTAGAACGAAACAACACAAAGGACAAGATCTTCATCGAGCTCCTCCTTGAGCTTGGTTGCGTCACCTGCTCGGTATCATCGGCACCTGCAAGCTGGTTTTGGAAGTATCTGTGAGTCACGGGGACTCAGCAATCTTACACCCTCGTGATCAAGACTGTTTAAGCTTATAGGAAGGGTAAAAGGTATGAGGTGGAGCTGCAGCAAGCGACTAGCATATATGGTGGCTAACATACGCAGAAGAGAGCGAGAAGAGAATGCAAAGCGCGGTCGAGAAACTATGATCAAGAAGTGATCCTAGAACAACCTACGTCAAACATAACTCCAACACCGTGTTCACTTCCCGGACTCCACCGAGAAGAGACCATCACGGTAACACACGTGGTTGATGCATTTTAATTAAGTTAAGCTTTAGGTTTTCTACAACCGAACATTAACAAATTCCCATCTGCCCATAACCGCGGGCACGGCTTTCGAAAGTTCAAATCCCTGCAGGGGTGTCCCAACTTAGCTCATCACAAGCTCTCACGGTCAACGAAGGATATTCCTTCTCCCAAGACAATCCGATCAGACTCGGCATCCCGGTTACAAGACATCCTCGACAATGGTAAAACAAGTCTCGCAAAGCCACCCGAATGTGCCGAAAAATCCCGATAGGAGCTGCACATATCTCGTTCTCAGGGCACACCGGATTGTCCAAGGTTCCGGTAGACCAGCCCAGAGTTCCCCCTGGTTGCCACCGGCAGCTGACAGGTTGGACCAACACTCAAGAGGAGCACTGGCCCGGGGGGGGGGGGGTTAAAATAAAGATGACCCTCGAGATGCACGACTCCCAAGGGAAAAGGCTAGGTGGCGAATGGTAAAACCAATGTTGGGCCTTGCTGGAGGAGTTTTATTCAAAGTGAACTGTCAAGGGGTTCCCATTATAACCCAACCGTGTAAGGAACGCAAAATCCGGGAACATAACACCGATATGACGGAAACTAGGGCGGTAAGAGTGGAACAAAACACCAGGCATAAGGCCGAGCCTTCCACCCTTTACCAAGTATATAGATGCATTAATTAAATAAGAGATATTGTGATATCCCAACAAATATCCATGTTCCAACAAGGAACAAACTCCAATCTTCACCTGCAACTAACAACGCTATAAGAGGGGCTGAGTAAAGCGGTAACATAGCCAAACAACGGTTTGCTAGGACAAGGTAGGTTAGAGGCTTGGGTTAACAATATGGGAGGCATGATAAGCAAGTGGTAGGTATCGTAGCATAGGCATAGCAAAAGAGCGAGCATCTAGCAAGCAAAGATAGAAGTGATTTCGAGGGTATGGTCATCTTGCCTGAAATCCCGCAAGGAAGAAGAACGAGTCCATGAAGAAGACAAACAGACATAGTTGAACGGATCCTCACAAACATGACGTTACCGGAACCAACCCGAAGAAGCAACACCGGAAAGAAGCAAACAACATAGTAAACAACCAACACATGAACATGGCATGATGCACAATCAAGTATGATGCATGCCCGGTTTAATGAAGCATGGCATGGCAAAGGTGCACAAACAATCCTACAAATTAAGTGGAGCTCATTATGCAACGGAGTTGCATATTGAAGAAAACACCACATGACTTATTTAGTTCTCTCTCGTTTATGTACCCAACAAGATTAAATGTTGTTAGTATGGCAAGAGGATGAAGCAAATGAAAACTACCTAACTAGGCAAGTTTAAATGAGGCCGGAAGCAATGAACAACAAATTCCGGTAAATCCCCATATGCATATTTTAGATTTGGTGCTGTTCTGCCCTAAACACAATTTTAGAGTTATTAAACATGCAAAGTAAAGCCACCATGTTAAACTAGGCATTTTTCTACCCCATTTACATATAAAGTTTATTAAATTCCGAGTTACGGTTATTTAGTTATGAAATAAAACATTTTAACATGGCATAGGAGCAAATTTAACCAAACAACATTTTAAACATTTCAAACATGGATGAAAGTTGCATATTATTAAACTAGACAAAATTCTAAGCAAGTTTCATATATAATTTATTTAGATCCGATGCATGGTTGTGAAGTTATTAAATGCATGAAGAACAGGGGCTAAACTTCAAAACTGGCAGAACCCTGGAAAATTAGGAAAATCGCTGGACGAAAAAAAACACGATACGGGCCGGATCTGGTTGGCCCATCAGTAACATGCGTTGGGGGAAGGCATCTCACCCCGCGGGCCTGGCCCATTTGATGGAGGCAGGCCGAGCCTTGGCCGGGCAAGAAGAGGCCCAGTGGCGATGTGGTTCTCCTCCATGCTGGCAGAGGAACAGGTCAACGCGCATCGAAGCAGGGGAAGCAGCGCGCGACTCCGACGAGGGAGATGGACGGTGTTCTCAGGCGGATCCCGCCGGGATGTCAAGGATGAAGGCGAAGAGGAGGCAGGAGCACTAGCAGGGGGTCGCGAGGCAGACCATGAGTGGCGGCGCAGAGACTTGGCAGCGGGCTCGGCACAGTGGGACGGCACCAGGCGACGAAGGACGAGGAGGAGGGCGCGAGGCTGGCTCCGAGGCGGACGGGCGTGGGTCAACAGGGCGCGGAGGAGGTCCCTGGCGGCGGGGCTTGGAGAGCTCGGCGTCGAGGAAGGAGCTCCACTCCGGCGAACTCCCATGGCGGCGGTGGTTCCTGTAGGGCGGCATCACTGGTGAGGAGCAGAGAGAGGGATAAACGGAGGGAGAAGAAAATAGAAGGGGTGCAGTGGTACTGGCCTGCTAGATCGAAGAGGGAGGAGGAGGCTCTCGATCGAGGCGGCGGGGTTCTCTGGTGGCTTCGAACCGAAGAGCTCGGGCTCGAGCGCTCGTTGGTGGGAGGAGGAATGGGAGGATCCCGATGTGGGAGATAGTGCGGCGGCGGCAGGGACTAATGCCTAGAAGTTAGGGTTTGGTCTAGATTTAGACTAGAGAGTAAATATATATAAAGAAAGAGGGAGACATTTAGAGGCTATTCCGTTCCTCCAAAAAATCAAGCGGTCAAGAAAAATAGACTAGGAAGTCCAATTAACAAAACAGAGACGTTTTGTAGATGTTTGGGGATGATCTGGACACAACGGTAACGACTGTCCGCGTCGGGTCCGGGACAACTTTCGGACGCGCACGTGAGGAGGTCCGCGGACTCACGAGAGAGCCTAGGTTAGGCCTGGCGGTAGGTAGTGGACTGTGCAGAAGGTCTCAGGCTGAGAGAAGAGAAGAGAGGCCCGGCGACTGTTTCCGGAGACCAAAAACGTCTGACGTTTGACCAACTATATTGTCGCTATAGTTAATCGTTGGGGCGTCAAACGAACTCCGAATGTGATGAAACTTGACAGGCAGTCTATCTACACTATAATAAGGCCACACGCCAACTTTCATCCCATTCCGAGAACAGTTTCTGGCCACTTATAAAATACTATTTCGGACATGCCGCGGACGCGTGCAAGTGTGTCTGGGCTCAGAACGGACAACAGACGAAACTGGGAGACCCGGTCTAATGCAAGTTTTGAAAACATGATGATGCAATGCACATGATGACATGGCAAGATGCAACACACAAGCAAATGACATGGAAAAATAGCAAATAACAGGAAGACACCTGGCACATCGGTCTCGGGGCGTTACATGCCCCCACTATAAAAGGGGGTCCCCTTCTTCCCCGTTGACTCACCTCTTCCCTCTCAAACTCCATTAATGCTCCAAGCTCCATTTTCGCCCGATATATCTCTCTAGCCAATCAAACTTGTTGATTTGCTCGGGAGTGGTTGAGAAGGCCCCGATCTACACTTCCACCAAGAGATTTTCGATTCCCCCACCTATCCCTAGCGGATCTTGTTACTCTGGGGTGTTTGAGCACCCTAGACGGTTGAGGTCACCACGGATCCATTGTCCATTGTGGTGAAGCTTCGTGGTATTGTTGGGAGCCTCCGATTAAGTTGTGGAGATTGCCCCAACCTTGTTTGTAAAGGTCTGGTCGCCGCCTTCAAGGGCACCAATAGTGGAATCACGGCATCTCGCATTGTGTGAGGGCGTGAGGAGAATACGGTGGCCCTAGTGGCTTCTTGGGGAGCATTGTGCCTCCACACCGCTCTAATGGAGACGTACTTCCCCTCAAAAGGAAGGAACTTCGGTAACACATCCTCGTCTTCACCGGATCCACTCTTGGTTATTTCTTACCTTTACTTGTGCAAGCTCTTTAGTGTTACTTCTCTTGCTTGCTTGTTTGTTTGTTGTTATTGCATCATATAGGTTGCTCACCTAGTTGCACATCTAGACAACCTACTTTGATGCAAAGTTTAATTTGGTAAAGAAAAGTTAAAAATTGTTAGTTGCCTATTCACCCCCTCTAGTCAACCATATCGATCCTTTCAATTGGTATCAGAGCCTCGTCTCTTTATTAAGGACTTTACCGTCCGAAGAGTATGGTTGATACCGTAGACGGTGTGGAGGAACACTCCGGTGTGAATCCGATCTCATCTACGGGCGATGGGGAAACCTCGGTCTCTCGTGAGGAGTTCAATGTGGCCTTGGAGACATTGAAAACCTCCATGACGACCGAGATTGAAAGCATGTTTACTAAATTCCTTGAAGGGCTTAAACTATCCACCGCACCGTTGAAAGTGGGTAATCCCACCGACAAGGTGACGAATGCTACCTCCGATAAGGGGGAAGCTAGTAGTGAAAAGGCTCCTTCTTCTAGTGGTAAGAATGGCACTGTCATCTTTGCTCATGTGGAACCACCACTTGTTTATGGTGGACCGGTTCCTTCCACTCATTTGAATCATGCCGGTCCTCCCCCTAAGATTGTGAAAAATGAGGACTTTGATTCTTGGGTTTACCGCTTTAAACGTCATTTAAATCATGTGAACACTAATCTTTGGAGAATCATTGAAGAAGGTTTCCACCCGCATGATCCAAGCAACTTCACTCCTCGAGAAGCCGTGGATAATCAATTCAATGAGAATGCTCTCTTCATCATTCAAGATGCAATACCACCCGAAGATCTACCTCATCTTCGGCCCTTCGCCTTGGCCAAAGACGCATGGCTTTGTGTTGTCTCACTCTACCGGGGAAGCGCAAGCATTCAACGCTCCAACTATGAAGTGGTGCAAGATGAGGCCGATGAGTTTGCAATGAAAGAAGATGAAGAACCTCGTGAGCTTTATGAGAGAGTAACCAAACTCGCGGTCTCACTCCGAGATCACGGGAGCAAGGACACGGATGACAATTGGATCAAGCGCAAATTCCTCAAGGCAATGATGCCCTACCACAAGGCCATATCCTCCGTCATTCGTCAAAGGCTGGACTTCCACACTTTGATGTCAAGCGAAGTGTTGGATGAGTTTGTGGCCATGAACATTTTGGACAAGACCACCGACAATGCGGTGCGTCGTTCTCAAAGGGCAAAGAATCCCAACCTTGCATTGAAGGCCAAGGTCTGCGTTGAAGAAGAAGAAGAGGAGGAAGAGGAGAGCAACCCCGAAGATACAAAGTATGCATATCATGAACACATGGCACTTGCTTCAAGGCAATTTTGGAGCAAGAAAAACTCAAGGCCAAACTTTAACAAAAACAACTCAAGTGGCACGAAGAGCAAGCAACATGTAAGGACTTGCTACAATTGTGGCAATGTGAGTCATTTTGTTGCGGAGTGCCCGTATGAGAAGAGGGAAGACAATGGTGGCAAGCTCATCCGAAAGGATAAGGCCAAGTCGTTCCCCAACAAGAGCAACTTCACCAAGAAGACTCCTCCCAAGGCATTGGTGGTACAAGAAGAGTACAATGAGGATGATGACGATGATGAAGATGGTGAGTCGGTTGCCATGGCCTCAGTTGCCATTGCGATGACTCCACGGGTGTCTCTCTTCGACTCACCCAATGAGAGCATCACCGCCAAGTGCCTCATGGCTAAAGCCACCAACAAGGTAACCTCCAACATCAAAACTACCATCATTAATCATCCTTCTTCGACGGATAGCATTGATGAACATGAGGGAGCTAATGTGGAGGTGAATGAGTTTGAGGCCTTTATGGGCAAACTTAAGGGTAAATCCAAGAAGCACTTTGTTGCTCTCTTGGAACAACTTGGTGAAGCCAATGACATGATCGAGGCTCACGAAGATACCATCTCTAAGATGGAAGGGCATAGTCGTGACTATGCCGATGATATCTCGGATCTTTCCAATAATCTTGAGGAAGAGCGTGGTCTTCGTTTGGCTCTTGAGGAGTCACACAACGTTGATCATTCTAAGTTAAAGAAAGATTTTGATCATGTTCTCATTGTTTGTCGTGTGCTAAACTCCGAGAAGGCCGAACTTGAGGTTGATCTTGCTAGACTCAAAGAGGAGTTTGATCTACTTGACAAGTCTCACAAAGTCTTGAAGGGTGCTCATGCTAGCCTCAAAGAGTCTCATGATCAACTTCAAGTAAAGCTAACCAAGGAAAGAGCCACTTTTCCTCATATGATGTTAAATGAGAATGCAAATGCTACTAACCCGTGTTGTGAGCATGTGCATCTTGTTGAGGAGAATGCTAAGCTAAAGGTGCAACTTGAGAAAGGTCTTGCGTCTTGCATACAAGGCAAGAAGAACCTCAACGACCTCTTGACCAACCAAAAGGGAGTTGTGGCCAAGGAAGGGATTGGGTACGTGCCCGAGTCCAAGAACAAGAAGAAGAACGACAAGGCCAAACGGCCTCCTACTCTCATGCAAACCTTTGTGAAGGAGGGAGAGAGTGATTCCAAGGAGAAGAAGAACAATGCGAAGGGTGGCGGTGTCAAAAAAAGGGCAATGCCACCCCTTCCATCAAAGCCGACTACTTTAATCCTTCTTATGTGTTATGTCGTGCTAGTGATGGGCATGTCTATGCCAAATTTGTTGGTTCTCCTCATGAGTACATTGAATGGTCTATTTGGGTTCCAAAGACCCCTGTTACTAACATTAAAGGACCCATTACAAAATGGGTACCTAAAACCAAGAATTGATCTCTTGTAGGTGTTTGCTTCTGGTGGGGGGTCATGGTTGCTCTATAGCGGAGCTACAAATCATATGACCGGAAGCAAGAACTTGGTGGTGGACGTGCACAATATTCCATCTATGCCCACCAATGTCGAGTGGGGTGACGCCTCATCTTCTAAGGTATTGGGACTTGGCAAGGTAGTCATCTCTCATGATCTCACGATCGAGAAGGTCATGCTTGTTGAATCCCTTGCATACAATTTACTTTCCGTTCGTCAACTTGCAATCATGGGCTTTGCCACTTTCTTTGATATTGATACCGTGGCCCTCTTGTGGAGCAAGACTCTTAAAGTAGCCTTTGTTGGGCATGTCGAGAACGGTCTATACGTGATTAACTTCTCAGAGCGACCCACTAAGACCGCGACATGCCTAATGGCTAAAGTTGATGTGGGATGGCTTTGGCATCGCCGTTTAGCCCATGTCAATATGAGATCTTTGCAAAGTCTTCTCAAGGGGGACCATGTCCGTGGACTAACGAATGTTAGTTTTGCTAAAGATCGTGCTTGCAGTGCTTGTATCGAAGGAAAGCTACATGAGAAGGCTCACCCTCCCACGACTATCATTTACTCAAAGAGGCCTTTGGAGCTCCTTCACTTGGATCTCTTTGGGCCTCCATCCTTCGATAGTCTTGGGGGTAGGAAGTATTGCTTGGTGATTGTGGATGACTACTCAAGATACACTTGGGTGTATTTCTTCAAGAGGAAGAGCGAGACCCAACAAACCATCATTGACTTTGCAAATGAAGCACAACGTCAACACAATGCAAAGATCTTGACAATAAGAAGTGACAACGGCACCGAGTTCAAGAACTACACCTTGGATGAGTTTCTTAGTGATGAGGGGATCAAGCATCAATATTCCGCACCTTACACCCCTCAACAAAACGGTGTTGCGGAGAGGAAGAACCGGACGTTGATGGATGCGGCAAGGACCATGATGGCGGAGTTCAAGTCTCCATACAACTTTTGGGCCGAAGCCATCAACACCGCGTGTCATACATCCAATCGGCTCTACCTCCGCAAGGGCTTGAACAAGACTCCATATGAGATTCTCACCGATAACAAGCCCAACCTCAAGTACTTTTGGGTGTTCGGGTGTAAGTGTTTCATTCTCAAGAAAGGTGTTCGGTTGTCTAAATTTGAGGCTAGAGCTTATGAGGGCATATTTGTTGGTTATGCTACAAACTCTCATGCTTACCGTGTCCTCAATAAATCCACGGGACTTACTGAGGATACGTGTAACGTGGAGTTTGATGAGAATAACGGCTCCCAAGTGGAGCAAAGTGGCACTTGTGATGTAGGTGATGAAATTCCTCCTCAAGCCATAAGAAGAATGGGTGTTGGTTTTATCCTACCCATTGAGGAACCCCTTGTGGCCGAAGGAGAAGGACAATGCTCCACACAAGTGGAGCCATCACCAACCCAAGGCCCGCACGCTTCTGAAGAACAACGTGAAGGCCCTCATACTCAAGAACAAGACCAAGGGCAAGATCATGCTCAAGATGGTGTTGACACACCAAGTGATGCCCAAGGTCAAGTTCTCTCCTCCAAGCAAGTTCAAGAACAAGAACAAGCTCAAGACGACGCTCAAGATGATCAAGTGACCACTCCTCGTCTCACCCCCGAGGAGGAATTGGAGTGCCGTGCCGCCAAGGTTGCTTCCAAGCTCTCCACCAAGGATCATCTGACGAATGTGCTTGGAAGATTAAGAAAGGGGGTAAGCACTCGTAGACAATTAGCAAACTATTGTGAACATCACGCGTTTGTCTCCTATGTCGAACCCCACAAGGTCTATGAGGCGCTCGAAGATCCGGATTGTCTCAATGCCATGCATGAAGAACTCAACAACTTCGAGCGCAACAGAGTGTGGAGATTGGTGCCAAGACCGACCGGGAACCACAATGTCATTGGAACCAAGTGGATATTTAAGAACAAGAAAGATTCCCATGGGATTATCATTCGCAACAAGGCTCGTTTGGTAGCACAAGGCTACTCCCAAGTCGAGGGTACTACGGTGAAACCTTTGCTCCCGTTGATCGTCTTGAATCCATTCGCATGTTGATTGCATATGCTTCTCATCATAATTTAAGTTACAACAAATGGATGTGAAGAGTGCTTTTCTTAATGGTCCTATTAATGAATTGGTTTATGTCAAGCAACCCCCCAGGTTCGAGGATCCCTACTTTCCCGATCATGTGTATCAACTCGATAAGGCACCCTATGGCCTTAAACAAGCCCCACGTGCGTGGTATGACCACCTTACCAAGTTGTTACAAGACCGTGGTTTTGAAGTTGGGCTAATCGACCCCACTCTTTTGACTAAGAAGGTCAAAGGGGAGTTGTTTGCGTGCCAATTATATGTTGATGATATTATCGTTGGTTCCCCTAACAAAGCATTCAATGAGGAATTTGCCGTTCTCATGACCTCAAAGTTCGAGATGTCTTCCATGGGAGAGTTAAAGTTCTTTCTAGGGTTCGAAGTGAAGCAAAGAAGAGAAGGAACCTTCATCAACCAAGCCAAATACACTCAAGACACGCTCAAGAGATTCAAGCTAAGTGATGTCAAGCTGGCTTCCGCTCCAATGCCCACCAAGTGCCAACTTGACATTGATCCCAATGGTAAAGCGGTGGATCAAAAGGTATATCGCTCCATGATTGGATCCTTGCTTTACCTTTGTGCATCTAGACCGGATATCATGTTGAGTGTGGGAATTTGTGCACGGTTTCAAGCCGCACCTAAGTAAAGTCACTATGTGGCGGTCAAACGAATCTTTCAACATTTGGCTCATACCCCAAACTTTGGCTTATGGTACCCAAGAGGAGCAAACTTCAAGCTTGTAGGGTGTTTGGATTCCGATTGGGCGGGAGACAAAGTGGATAGGAAGTCCACTTCCGGAGGGTGCCAATTCCTTGGTTGCTCTTTGGTAAGTTGGTCTTTCAAAAAGCAAAGTTGTGTGTCCCTCTCGTCCATCGAAGCGGAGTATGTAGCGGCCGGTAGTTGTTGTGCACAACTCTTATGGATGAGGCAAACTTTAAAGGATTACGGTGTCATTTGTGACAAAGTGCCTCTTTGGTGTGACAATGAAAGTGCCATCAAGATCTCTCTCAACCCGGTGCAACACTTCAAGATGAAGCATATTGAGATTCGGTATCACTTCATCCGAGATCACATTACGCGAGGAGAGATCGAGGTCAACTATGTCAACACTCATGATAACCTTGAAGATATTTTCACGAAGCCCTTGGATGAAGCAAGATTTCGCGAGTGAAGGCATGAGCTAAATATCATTGATTCGAGCAATGTGACTTGAACCCTTGCACACCCCACCACACTCAATTTGTTGTCTAGTTTAGATGTAGGCATGGACATAGGGGGAGTGTTGTTCCCTCAATGAACTCTCCCTCCCCCCATTATGCATAAATTGATCAAGTCTTTCACATTAGCCATTGTTGATGGTACTTGTGCTTCAAAGACGAGTTTTGGTCATGGGCCCAAGGTTAAAATCTTTGCGGTGCCATACCTCTTGACTCAAATATCGGTGGCCTCGGCCACCGCCCTCTCTTGAAGAGTTGTGTCTTGGACTCTTGCTGGTGTGTTCTCTCTTCTTCTTACCTTTTGTTCTCTCTTTTTCGAGCTAAGCCGTGTTGTTTAGTTGCTGTGGCATGCTGGGCGGTACTACCGCTGGTGGTGTGCGGTACTACCACTCATAAGCGGTACTACCGCCCCCAGCACGGTACTACCGCTGCGGGACAGGACCAGGGGGTTATATCGGGGCAGGGGGAGGTTTCTTCTCCCCCATACCCATTCGCTTCACCCCCTCGTTCCTCTTCCTCTCTCCAGCCACGCATCACCACAGGAGGGCTCCGGCGGATCTTCGTCTCGGGGCGTCCCTCTCCATTTCCTTCGGTGGAGTCGATCCCCACCTCGTTCTCTTGCCATGGATGTTGGTATTGCCCCCGTTCCTTCTCTCCTTTTGTCTCGTTTTCAGATCTTGCGTCTTAGGGGCAATGGTGGTTGCATCTCTAGATTTTTGGCTAAATCTAGGCTTGAGTAGGTTGGAGAAGGCAACTAGACTATCTTGATTAGAGTTTGGTAGGAATATTTTTGAATTTGGCAGGCCGGTAGTGCCGGATCTGACCACGGTAGTAGGGAACTGCTGTTTCCCCGCCTCGAGCGGTACTACCGCTCTCTTTGGAGCAGTACTACTGCTGCCTGCCAAGTTCCATCATGTTCCTGCCATACCTTGATCCTTTTGTTGTGTTTGTTGGCTTATG
Source organism: Triticum urartu (assembly GCF_003073215.2). Lineage (NCBI taxonomy): Eukaryota > Viridiplantae > Streptophyta > Magnoliopsida > Poales > Poaceae > Triticum > Triticum urartu. Next base: position 335,882,077 of record NC_053024.1, on the reverse strand, counting down.
CTCGTTCTTTCTGGTTGTTTGCGTGTTCTTGTGTTTGGTTCCAGGTGATGATCATCCTGAGCCTCAAGCTCGCCGTGTCAACCCCGGGCGTACAACGTCAAAGCGCTACCGCACCTCTGAGCCAGCAGGTGGTTCCTCTAGCACTCAACCGCCACCAGAAGGCGCATCCGCAAGTGCTCCTCCACCACCTCAGCAGTCGAAGAGATCTGCCAACAAGCCAAAGGGAAAGACTGTGACTGAGATGACTGCCAAGGAGTTTTGGGAAAAGCGTCGCCGCAACCCCTATGAGGCGGACCAAGATCCCACTTTGGTCAACCGCCCGTTCTGGAACCGCTTTCAGTTTGCCATCTATTTTGATGTGATCAAGGCCAAGAAGAATCTCTATGTTGATGTTCGCTCCATCGACACTGATGCCATGGAGAAGGACCCTGAGTACTTTGGCGAAGCCCTTCAGATGTGTTCTCAGCTGAACATTCTCAGGATCATGCAGTTCAACAAGGATTTCGATGCAGATTTGGTGGCTCAATTCTTTGCTACCGTTCATCTTGGAACTGATGCCGACAGGACTCTGACTTGTATGACCAATGGAAAGTTGCTTTCCGTCAAGTGGAAGGCCTTCATGGAGTTACTTGATGTGGAAGATAACGGGCTTGAGACTCCCGTAGGCTTCCGCCCTCACCGCAATGCTACATCCACTCACAAGCAAGCCCTTTGGCCCTACTGCACTGTGAAGGTTCACCCTGTGACTAAGAAGGAAACCTATGAGCTGTCTACCTATCTGGACATTCTTCATCGTGTCTTCTGTGAGACTCTCTTCCCTCGCATCGGGAATCTGGATATGGTCCACTCCTATCTCGTGGACATGCTTCTTTTCTGCCAGCATGAGAAGGAAGCAAACACTGGAGAGAGCCTGTACATTTCTCATGTTATGTGGTCTGAACTTCTCTCTGGTGTTTCCGAGCACAAGTTCCCGATATATGGTCCATTCATCATGAGGTTCATTGAGAAGGCATGGGCATGTGTCTATCCCAGAGTGCTATTGGAAACTGGAGACTTGGTCTCTCATGAGATCAAGCGTCTGAGGAAGAAGGACAATTGGGGCACCCCAGCGCCTAAACCCGGGGGTCCATCTACTGCTGCTGCTACCATGGAGTCTGAGGATGAGGCTGCAACTGATGATCACGAGGAGGACTTTGGGCCCGCTAGTGCAGAACCTTCTTGGGCAAAGAATCTTAAATGCAAGATGAAGAAGCTTTTTTGCATGGAGTCTCATGGTCAGTACATGACTCATGTGGCTGAGAAGCAGGCCAGGGTGCGCCACAAGGAGCTCATGCGTCACCTGGGTGCGATTGTTGCCAGCGGTTCTGAGGGACAGATCACTGAAGAGGAGGAATGGATTCACCAGCATTGCCCTTGGACCGATTCAGACGCCGAGCAGTTTCCGACCAACGACGGAGATGCAGACAATCACGCTGAGATGTGATGTTTGAGATCCTCAGCTTGCCATCACCTGGAGTCATAGCGTCGCTCTTTGCCCTTTTGGTGTCTTGATGCCAAAGGGGGAGAGAGTTTAGGGATTTGTGTTGTTGCCGTGTTGCGAGTGTGTCTTTGTGTCTTGTGTTTTCTTGTGTGTTTTCTCGTTGTCTTTGTTTGGTTTGGTTTGGTGCCTGTGAGCCCTAAGTTCTAGACATATGGTGTGAGACATATGCTCCCTATCGCTACCTTATTACTTATGTCTATTCAGTACTGTAGTATCTTATGAGTTGCATGCTTATCCTGTTTTATATCCTACTCTCATATATCCTGTATTAGAATTTTTGGACTATAAAATATAGGGGGAGTGTTGATCTGAATGTGTGTGTCTTGCATTCCAAAGGCTCCACTAACTAGGTGCACACATTCAGGGGGAGCCCGTCTATATTTTGTAGTTCTAAGTATCCTTACTTTTATATCTTTTCTTTGTGCAAATACCTAGTTGTCATCAATCCACCAAAAAAGGGGAGATTGTTGAGGCATATCTCTCTCGATGTGGTTTTGGTGATTGATGACAACATGTTTGCAGACTAATCGCGTCCTTTGAGCATTTCAGAGATTCATCCTTGGCACGAGACGATTTCTTCCCCTCAGAGTGTCATTCAAGACGGTGTAGCTCTTTCATTTCTCTTTCGGTGGACTAGTTGCGTAGAGGGCACCGTACTATCAAGAGGGGGTCTGTTGTGGTATTGCTTGGGTGGAATCAACACGTACACATCCGCTTCTCACCCTCCGAGCCCTCCCGCTTCGATGGAGAGATCTTTTCTCTACTTGTGTGTCTTGTCTGGGTCCCAGCGGTAGTACCGTGCTACCCAGCAGTAGGACCACTGAGGGGTCACAAGCGGCAGTACCACTCCGCAGCGGTAGTACCACCGGTGACTCCGCAGCTATACTACCGCTGGCTTGTCAGGTTCCTACCGCCTCTACTCGAGGGCTCTTTTTCTCGTGTCGGGTTTTGCGGCACTAGTTGCGGCAGTAGATGTTGGAAATATGCCCTAGAGGCAATAATAAAATTGTTATTATTATATTTCCTTGTTCATGATAATTGTCTATTGTTCATGCTATAATTGTGTTATCCGGAAATCGTAATACATGTGTGAATACATAGATCACAACATGTCCCTACTGAGCCTCTAGTTGACTAGCTCGTTGATCCATAGATGGTTACGGTTTCCTGACCATGGACATTGGATGTCATTGATAACGGGATCACATCATTAGGAGAATGATGTGATGGACAAGACCCAATCCTAAGCATAGCACAAGATCATGTAGTTTGTCTGCTAGAGCTTTTCTGAATGTCAAGTATCATTTCCTTAGACCATGAGATTGTGCAACTCCCGGATACCGTAGGAGTGCTTTGGGTGTACCAAACGTCACAACGTAACTGGGTGACTATAAAGGTGCACTACAGGTATCTCCGAAAGTGTCTGTTGGGTTGACATGAATCGAGACTGGGATTTGTCACTCCGTATGACGGAGAGGTATCTTTGGGCCCACTCGGTAATGCATCATCATAATGAGCTCAGTGTGACTAAGTAGTTGGTCACGGGATCATGCATTACGGAATGAGTAAAGTGACTTGCCGATAACGAGATTGAACGAGGTATTGGGATACCGACGATCGAATCTCGGCAAGTAGCGTACCAATTGACAAAGGGAATTGTATATGGGATTGCTTGAATCCTCGACATCATGGTTCATCCGATGAGATCATCGTGGAACATGTGTAAGCCAACATGGGTATCCAGATCCCGCTGTTGGTTATTTGCCGGAGAGTTGTCTCGGTCATGACTGCATGGTTCCAGAACCCGTAGGGTCTACACACTTAAGGTTCAATGACGCTAGGGTTATTAGGAAGACTTGTATGTGATTACCGAATGTTGTTTAGAGTCCCGGATGAGATCTCAGACGTCACGAGGAGTTCCGGAATGGTCCGGAGGTGAATATTTATATGTAGGAAGTTGTCATACGGTCACCGGAAAGGTTCGGGGGCATATCGGTATTGTACCGGGGCCACCGGAGGGGTTCCGGGGGTCCACCGGGAGGGGCCACCTCTCTCGGAGGGCCTAATGGGCTGTAGATGATAGGGAACCAGCCCTACATGGGCTGGGTGCATCCCCCCATGGGCCCATGCACCTAGGGTTGGGGGGGGGGGAACCCTAAGCGGGGCGCCCCCCCTTGCTTGGGGGGCAAGCCCCCTCCCCTTGGACGCCCCCCTCTAGATCTCATCTAGAGGGGGCAGGCCCCTTCCTCCTTCCCCTATATATAGAGGGGCAAGGGGAGGGCTGCATACACCATCCAAGGCGCAGCCCCTCCCCTCCCCAACACCTCTCCTCCTCCGCAAGAGCTTGGCGAAGCCCTGCCGGAGTACTGCAGCTCCACCACCACCACGCCGTCGTGCTGCTCTTGGAGCCATCTTCCTCAACCTCTCCCTCCTCCTTGCTGGATCAAGGCGCGGGAGACGTACTCGCTCCGTACGTGTGTTGAACGCGGAGGTGCCGTCCGTTCGACGCTAGGATCTTTGGTGATTTGGATCACGACGAGTACGACTCCATCAACCCCGTTCTCTTGAACGCCTCCGCTCGCGATCTACAAGGGTATGTAGATGCACTCCTCTCACCTCGTTGCTAGATGACTCCATAGATTGATCTTGGTGATGCGTAGAAAATTTTAAATTTCTGCTACGTTCCCCAACAGTAGAGGCGGTAGTACCGCCCTACCACCGCGCTAGTACCGCTCTGGGTCCAGGTCCCTGCTTCTCTCCTTTGCGCGGCAGTACCGCTAGGTGGATCGGCAGTACCGCTGGCTCAGTGGTAGTACCGCCTACCCAAGCGGTACTACTGCCCTCTGCGGGGCTGTTTAGTGGGGTAACGGTTGGATTGTTGCCCCCACTATAAAAGGGGGTCCCCTTCTTCCCCGTTGACTCACCTCTTCCCTCTCAAGCTCCATTAATGCTCCAAGCTCCATTTTTCCTGATCTATCTCTCTAGCCAATCAAACTTGTTGATTTGCTTGGGAGTGGTTGAGAAGGCCCCGATCTACACTACCACCAAGAGATTTTCGATTCCCCCACCTATCCCTAGCGGATCTTGTTACTCTTGGGTGTTTGAGCACCCTAGACGGTTGAGGTCACCACAGAGCCATAGTCCATTATGGTGAAGCTTCGTGGTATTGTTGGGAGCCTCCGATTAAGTTGTGGAGATTGCCAACCTTGTTTGGAAAGGTCCGGTCGCCGCCTTCAAGGGCACCAATAGTGGAATCACGGCATCTCGCATTATGTGAGGGCGTGAGGAGAATACGGTGGCCCTAGTGGCTTCTTGGGGAGCATTGTGCCTCCACACCGCTCTAATGGAGACGTACTTCCCCTCAAAAGGAAGGAACTTCGTTAACACATCCTCGTCTTCACCGGATCCACTCTTGGTTATTTCTTACCTTTACTTGTGCAAGCTCTTTAGTGTTACTTCTCTTGCTTGCTTGTTTGTTTTTTGTTATTGCATCATATAGGTTGCTCACCTAGTTGCATATCTAGACAACCTACTTTGATGCAAAGTTTAATTTGGTAAAGAAAAGTTAAAAATTGTTAGTTGCCTATTCACGCCCCCCCTCTAGTCAACCATATCGATCCTTTCACCTTAGGGCATCGTTTAGACTTTGGGTTTTGTTTAGATTAAAAGTTTGCCATAACTGCAACTTCGCGTACTTCGTTTGTTTTCAACGACCAGACCAAGACGTCACAGAACCCCACCTTGATTAATAAAGCTTTCATCTTATATTCTCAATATCTATATTGCAATCTCAATTTCTTGCTTGTTCTTCATTTGCTCGTAGGAAACAGACCCTCGTGGTCAGGTTGATCATGCTCCGGCATGTCAATAACCCCTCGGAAGTTGGTTTAGCGATTGCTAAGGCGCGGCGTCTCGCACGATCGTAGTCGGATCATCAAGGTTGACTCCCACAGAAAACGATAGCCACCATCTCATCGAAACATCGGGACACCCTTGCCTCTATCAACCGCCGATTCCTCGACGGACAGGGTCTTCTCTACCTCCTCCTTAGCCACGCGCAACTCCTCCCAGCGCTCCTCGATCTTTGTCGCCTCCTGCATCTCCAGCTCCTGCTCGACGATCTCATGAGGAAGCAGGTGCTCCATAGCCTCCACCGCCTTTTCAGACATGGGGTGCATGCTGGATCCCGAGGAGGCCTAGAATATCTTGGCATGGGCATCCTCGATCTTGGCGTGGATGGCCTCGACCCAGGCCAAGGCGACATCGGCAACAAGGACGGCTGCTCAAGCGCTCTCGGCGTTTGCAGCCGTCGTCGCAGTAGCTACAGCTGTCGTGTCGGTTGCCACAGACGCCCTCTTGACGGATGCGGCCGCGGTCTCGGCGGAGGTGGGGGTGCTCGGGGACGACGCAACGACCGTACGGGCCCTCACGAAGCGTCTCCATGGCGTCATTCTTTGCAAGAAGGGGTTGGGGAATGGGGATCAGGGATTCCTGGATTCGCACGGTCGTAGTCGGATCGTCATGGTTGACTCCCACAGAAAACGGTAGCCACCATCTCATCGAAACATCGGGACACCCTCGCCTCTATCAAGTGGTATCAGATTTCTAGGTTGCTCGGTGAGATTTTACAGTTTTTTGTAGTTTAGATCGAGTCTGTTCTTCATACCTATAGTCCATGAGAAAGCCAAAAAATAGGGTTCATCATATCCGAACCAGACTGAGCCTTTGCATAGTCTTTTCAGTATTTTGCTTTGTTGAATTTGCAGTTGCATCGTCGTGTCTAGTTGTTAGTCTTAGAGTCTAGTCTTTTAGAGTCTCGAGTTCTGGTCATAAGTTGTCACGCCGCCGCCGCACCATCATCATCGCCCCTTCCATATACCACCACCAATCCGTATCCATATACCACCACCAATCCATATCCATATACCACCACCGCTGCCATATCCTACCACCATATATCCACCATCAATCTGAGTCCTTTCATATTAGTTTTTTTTCGAGATCTGTCTAATTTTCGATTCGTGTTTCCTTGCCTGAGTAGGTTTCGGAAGAAAAAAAAGTCTGGAGACCCCCTGGAAGTTTTTAGGCCAAAATTTTCACAGGCAAAAATATTTTTTCCCTATCCTATTTTTAGGCTTTTCTGAGTCTTTTGAGCCACGTGCCATCATAGTGATTTTTTGTCGCACTTTTTCGTCGTCGCTGCCCTAATTTCCGAAAAAAGTCAAAAAGAATCGTGCCCATCCTGTCAGTTTGACCTGGGAAGAGTTTGGAGACACTCGCCAATATAGTGATTTTTCGTAAAAAAAGAGGAGCACAAAAAAAAGAGGTGCGCCAAAAAAACAGAGCAAAAAAAATCTAGAGTGTGCTTTTCCCTTGTTTACATGCAGCGCCGTGATTTTGTTAGTGTTCTAAGCTCGCGTCTCTAGCACGGTCTAGTCTAGGACTAGCACAGTACCGTCGTTGAGCGTTTATTCAACTTCGCATCTCTAAATTGATTATTGCTAATCTTTTTGCTACCATATTATAAGCCTTCCTAGCTCCACATAAATCTACGTCGTGCGTTCAACTCTCCCTGGTAATCGCTAGATCCAAGTTTTCAGAGTTTTGACTACATCAGTTGCCGATCACCGCCTGCTGCTAGGTAAGAACTAGTAAGAATTTGAGATTTGCTTGACGGATTTGTGACACCCACCACCACCACTTTTTAGTAGTTTGTAGGATCATATTCTTGTGTGTTTCTATTGCTGCTAACCATGGCAAGATCACAAGCCGACGAGATTAACTGGGAGAACTTGACGAACAAGGAGCTTCATGATAAGTTTCAGTAAATGATGAGTGAATAGGTGCAAGATGTGCTAAACAAATTTGAAGAGGCCATGGAGAAGATAGATGGCATGGAGAAGACGTTCGAAACAAAGCTCGATAACAAGTTTCTAAATTGCTTTCGTGTTTTCCACCACCACCGCCGGCTGCACCTGTCGCACCTCTACAACAACAACAACAACAACAACGTCGCCTTCCAAATCAAGTGGGACGAGCACAACGCGTTCCCATTGACCCTGGGCAAAATTCTGGTGCCGCTGTTGATGCTTCTGTAGCTCCTGCTCCTACTGTAGAGGCGGAGGACCATTACAAGGATGAGGTTGATCAAAATCAGAACTATGTGCAACCACCAGCACCACCACCACCAGGCCATCCTTAGGTATATCATCGCAACGGTAGGGCTGCACCACCACCTGAGGTACGAGATCATGACCTTTTTCCTAAATTGAAATTGAATATTCCACCATTTGAGGGTAGATATGTTCCTGATATATATATATATATATATATATATATATATATATATATCCCGAGGAGAGACGTGTTCCTGCTGCTGTTTGTGCTTTCACTAGTTTTGCATGTGTTTGGTGGTCAGAACATTGTAGATTATATCCTATTCCAGCTACTTGGGTTGCTTTGAAAACTGCTATGGGTACTCGTTGGGTTCCACCATATTATCAATGTGAATTACTACAAAAATTGCAGCGCTTAAGATAAGGAAAAAATTTCTGTAGAAGAATATTATAGGAATTACAAACTGGCATGATTAGATGTGGTATTGTTGAGGAGAATGAAGCTATGCTTGCATGTTTTATGGGTGGATTAAATAGAGAGATTCGGACCATTCTAGAGTATAAGGAGTATAATAATATCACTCGTTTATTCCATCTTGCTTGTAAAGCTGAACGTGAAGTGCATGATCGACAGGCATTGGCGCGGACTAACTTTTCTGCAGGTCGACCTTCATCATGGACACCGCGTGCATCCTCTACTTCCACACATTCTACTACACCGACACCTCCATCAGCTGTTACCTCCAGCTATGATACAAGGAAGTAGGCACAACCACCATTATCTGCCAAGAGCACACCTATCGGGCCTGCACAGAGTTCTTCTTCTTCCATGGCATCAATAGGGCACACACGTGATATTATTTGTCGTCGTTGTAAGGGAAGAGGACATTTGGCGAGAGAATGCAAATGTCAGCGTGTGATGATTGCTACTGAGGATGGTGAGTATGAGTCCGCTAGTGACTATGATGAGGAGACTTTGGCTCTTATTACACGTGAAGAACACGGTGAAGATGATTCTGATCATGAGACGCAATACATGGCTCCTGAAGACGCTGACATGTATGAATGTTTAGTTACTCAACGTGTTTTGACTGTGCAGGTCACACAAGCTGAGCAAAATCAGAGGCATAATTTGTTCCATACAAAGGGAGTTGTGAAGGAACGTTCTGTTCGCATCATCATAGATGGAGGGAGCTGAAACAACTTGGCTAGCATGGAGATGGTGGAGAAGCTATCTCTCACCACAAGACCACATCCACATCCTTACTACATCCAATGGTTCAACAACAGCGGCAAGGTTAAGGTAACACGTACTATTCGTGTGCATTTTAGTATCTCTACATATGCTGATTATGTTGACTGTGATGTGGTACCTATGTAAGCATGTTCCTTATTACTTGGTAGACCATGACAGTTTGATAAAAATTCTGTACACCATGGTAGAAACAATCTATATACTCTTGTTCATAAGGACAAAAATATTACTTTGCTTCCTATGACTCATGATTCCATTTTGAAAGATGATGTTAATAGAGCTAATAAAGCAAAACAGGAGAAAAATAAGAGTGAAAATCAGATTGTGGCAAAAGAATTTGAGCAACAAATAACACCTAATAATAAACCATCTAGTGTTGCTTCTGAAATTAAATTAAAAAGTGCATGTTTACTTGCGACCAAATCTGATATTGATGAGCTAGATTTCAGCAAATATATTTGCTATGCTTTTGTGCGCAAAGAGGCATTATTTTCATTCGAGGACGTGCCTTCCTCTTTGCCCCCTGATGTCACTCACATCTTGCAGGAGTTCGCTGACGTCTTTCCACAAGATGTGCCACCGGGATTACCACCTATTCGAGGGATTGAGCATCAAATTGACTTAATTCCCGATGCATCGCTACCCAACCGTGCACCATACTGTACCAATCCAGAGGAGACAAAGGAGATTATGCGTCAAGTACATGAGCTACTCGACAAAGGTTATATACACAAATCTCTTAGTCCTTGTGTTGTTCCTATTATACTAGTGCCTAAAAATGATGGTACGTCACACATGTGTGTTTTTTGTAGAGGCATTAATAATATTACTATTTGTTATCGTCATCCTATTCCTAGGCTAGATGATATGCTTGATGAATTGAGGGGCTCTACAATATTCTCCAAAGTTGATTTGCGTAGTGGATACCATCAAATTCGCATGAAATTGGGAGATGAATGGAAAACAGCATTTAAAACTAAGTTTGGTTTATATGAGTGGTTAGTCATGCCTTTTGGGTTAACTAATGCACCTAGTACTTTCATGAGATTAATGAACGAAGTTTTACGTGCTTTCATTGGACGATTTGTGGTAGTCCATTTTGATGATATACTGATTTATAGTAAATCTTTGGAGGAACATTTGGAACATTTACGTGCTGTTTTTATTGCTCTATGCGATGCACGTTTGTTTGGTAACCTTGGAAAATGCACCTTCTGCACCGACCGAGTATCTTTTCTGGGCTATGTTGTTACTCCACAGGGAATTGAGGTTGATAAAGCCAAGATTGAAGCTATTGAGAGTTGGCCGCAACCCAAAACGGTCACTCAAGTGAGGAGTTTCCTTGGCCTCGCTGGTTTCTATAGGCGTTTTGTGAGGGATTTCAGCACCATTGCTGCACCTCTCAACGAGCTTACAAAGAAGGATGTGCCTTTTGTTTGGGGTACCGCACAGGAAGAAGCCTTCACGGTATTGAAAGATAAGTTGACACATGCTCCTTTACTCCAACTTCCTAATTTTAATAAGACTTTTAAGATTGAATGTGATGCTAGTGGAATTGGATTAGGAGGTGTGTTATTACAAGATGGCAAACCTATTGCATACTTTTCTGAAAAATTGAGTGGGCCTAGTCTAAATTATTCTACTTATGATAAAGAATTATATGCTCTTGTTCAGACTTTAGAAACATGGCAACATTATCTATGGCCCAAAGAATTTGTTATACATTCTGATCATGAATCTTTGAAACATATTAAAAGTCAAGCTAAACTGAATCGTAGACATGCTAAATGGGTTGAATTCATTGAGACTTTCCCTTATGTCATTAAACACAAGAAGGGTAAAGAAAATGTTATTGCTGATGCATTGTCTTGCCGCTATACTATGCTTTCACAACTTGACTTCAAAATATTTGGTTTGGAGACCATCAAAGATCAATATGTGCATGATGCTGATTTTAAAGATGTAATGCAGAATTGTAAAGAAGGAAGAACGTGGAACAAGTTCGTCATTAATGATGGATTTGTGTTTCGTGCTAGCAAGCTATGCATTCCAGCTAGCTCTGTTCGTCTTTTGTTGTTGCAGGAGGCGCATGGAGGAGGACTAATGGGACACTTTGGCATGAATAAGACGGAGTACGTACCTGCTACACATTTCTTTTGGCCAAAGATGAGACGAGATGTTGAGCGTTTTGTTGCTCGCTGCACTACATGTCAAAAAGCTAAGTCACGACTCAATCGTCATGGTTTATATATGCATTTGCATGTACCTAGTGTTCCTTGGGAGGATATATCTATGGACTTTTTTTAGGTTTACCTCGAACAAAGAAGGGGAGGGATAGCATATTTGTTGTCGTGGATAGGTTCTCGAAAATGGCACACTTTATACCATGTCATAAAGGCGATGATGTTGTTAATGTTGCTGATTTGTTCTTTTGTTAAATTATTCGCTTGCATGGTGTGCCAAATACTATTGTTTCAGATCGTGACACTAAATTTCTTAGCCACTTTTGGAGATGTTTATGGGCTAAGTTGGGGACTAAACTGCTTTTTAGTACTACCCGTCACCCCCAAACTGATGGACAAACTGAAGTAGTCAATAGAACATTGTCTACTATGCTTAGGGCTGTTTTGAAGAATAATAAGAAAGTGTGGGAAGAATGCTTGCCTCACATTGAATTTTCTTATAATCGTTCATTGCATTCTACTACTAAGATGTGCCCTTTTGAAATTGTGTATGGTTTCCTACCTCGTGCACCTATTGATTTGTTGCCTCTTCCATCTTCGGAGAAGGTTAATTTTGATGCTAAAGAATGTGCTAAATTGATTTAAAAAATGCATGAGTTAACTAAGGAAAACATTGAGCGTATGAATGCTAAATATAAACTTGCTAGAGATAAGGGTAGAAAACATGTTGTGTTTGCACCTGGAGATTTTGTTTGGTTACATTTGTTTAAGGATAGTTTTCCTAATTTGTGCAAATCAAAGCTAATGTCACGTGCTAATGGTCCTTTTAAGGTGTTAGAGAAAATAAATGATAATGCATATAAACTTGAGCTGCCTGCAGATTTTGGGGTTAGTCCCACTTTTAACATTGCAGATTTGAAGCCTTATTTGGGTGAGAAAGATGAGCTTTCGTAGAGGACGACTTCATTTCAAGAAGGGGAGGATGATGAGGACATCAATACCATTGTTACACCCACAGCCCCTGCTGCTATACATACTGGACCAATTATTAGAGCTCGCGCACGCCAATTGAATTATGAGGTACTTTCATTTCTTCGTAACGATTCTAATGTTCATGAGAATATGGTGCTGCCTAAATTGGATACATTTGTTTTGCTTACAAATGAAGGGCCTAGCTTGGACAAGAAAGATGAACCTTGGAGCAAGTTCAAGCATGGAGATGATGACGTGCACAAGGGAAACAAGAACGGAGTTACAAGTGATGATTCCAGGACTTTGAAGCCACCATAATGAGTGCATGAAGCCTTGGACGAAATATACAAGATGCCACGTCATAAATTTCATCCAGAGGCTATTCTAGGTGCTGCATCACCTTATTATTGGGCCAGGCCCATGTAATTTCGAAATACTTGATTATAGGCAGTTTTTAGAGTCTGTATGTGTGGGGAAACAAGAGTTAGGGTTGGTTTTGGACCCCTCCTCCAAGGGCCACGAAATTTCCCCCTCTCTCCTCCATATATACAGCCCTTAGGGCATCGTTTAGACTTTGGGTTTTGTTTAGATTAAAAGTTCGCCATAACGGCAACTTCGCGTACTTCATTTGCGTTTAACGACCAGACCAAGACGTCACAGAACCCCACCTTGATCAATAAAGCTTTCATCTTATATTCGCAATATCTAGATTGCAATCTCAGTTTCTTGCTTGTTCTTCGTTTGCTCATAGGAAACAGACCCTCGTGCTCAGGTTGATCGTGCTCCGGCGTGGTCAATAACCCCTCGGAAGTTGGTTTAGCGATTGCTAAGGCGTGGCGTCTCGCACGATCGTAGTCGGATCATCAAGGTTGACTCCCATAGAAAACGATAGCCACCATCTCATCGAAACATCGGGACACCCTCGCCTCTATCAATCGCCGATTCCTCGACGGACAGGGTCTTCTCTACCTCCTCCTTAGCCACGTGCAACTCCTCCCAGCGCTCCTCGATCTTTGTCTCCTCCTGCATCTCCAGCTCCTGCTCGACGATCTCATGAGGAAGCAGGTGCTCCATAGCCTCCACCGCCTTTTCAGACATGGGGTGCATGCTGGATCCCGAGGAGGCCTGGAATATCTTGGCATGGGCATCCTCAATCTTGGTGTGGATGGCCTCGACCCAGGCCAAGGCGACATCGACAACAAGGACGGCTGCTCAAGCACTCTCGGCGTTTGCAGCCATCGTCACAGCAGCTACAGCTATCTTGTCGGTAGCCACAGACGCCCTCTCGGCGGATGCGGCCACGCTCTCGGCGGAGGTGGGGGCGCTCGGGGACGACACAGTGACCGTACGGGCCCTCACGAAGTGTCTCGATGGCGTCATTCTTTGCAAGAAGGGGTTGGGGAATGGGGATCAGGGATTCCTGAATTCGGGGGAGACCGACACTTGAGCAGAAGAAGCTGACGAAGCTTATGGAGGAAGACATAAATAGACCCACGAATTATCATCGCAAACGGTCCCTATAACAAACTGTGTGTGATCTAGTTGATTTTTTGTATTAGTTGTGAAAGACAATTTGGAGTACATTGGCAACTGATGGTGTTTTAAATGTATGAGAAATTTTTGTACCATTAACATGCACTAATACAAATTGTCATGTTAAAATTTGGAAAATTTAAGGGTTCATTTGACCTTTTTATGACATTAAATGAGTTTCTAGCTATTTAATGGTCATAATTCAAATTTAAACTACATGTACATGCAACAGCAAACCATCATGGGGTGGAAAATCATATTTATGTCCTTGTGTGCAAGTTAATTCCATGTGCAATAAATTGGAAGGAATTTTCAAATATATTGGTGTCACGGCTTGGACACAAACATTGAGTACCACGGACTTTAAATTTCCAAAATTCAAAAAAATAGCATAAATATATGAAACCTTGCTTGACGTAGTGACATGGAACCAAGATGTCGTGGTAAAAAAATGGCCTCTTTGACGAAATTTTGGACACACACCCCTCACAAACCGGAGCATCTCACGAGAAGACTCGTGGTTCCGAGAGGGAAAAATGCATGTTTGATGACGAACCGGTGGTAGCTTCCTCTTATGGCCTTCAAACTTTTTCTACCGATAACGTGCACTAAATGTCATGTTAAAATTAGGAAATTTTAAGGGTTCATTTGATCTTTTGAAGTCATTTAAGTGATTTTCTAGCCATTTAATGATTATAATTCAAAATTTAAAGTACATGTACATGTAAGAACTAACCATAATGATTTGGAAAATCATATTTGTGTCCTCATGTGCGAGTTAATGCCATGTGCAGAAATTGGAAGGTATTTTGAAATATATTGGTGTCATGGCTTGGACACAAGCATCGAGTGCCATGGCTTTTAAATTCCAAAAAATAAAAAATGACCAGAAATACATGGAACCTTGCTTGATGTAATGGCATGGCACCAAGATCCGTGGATAAAAAATTGGCAAGATTGACGAAAGTTTGGACACACACCCCTCACAAAACCGGAGCATCTCACAAGAAGACTCGTGGTTCCGAGAGGGAACAATGCATGTTTGATGACAAACCGGTGGTACCTTCCTGTGTGGCCTTGAAACTTTTTCCACTGTTAACATGCACTAATACAACTATCATGCTAAAATTTGGAAAATTTTAGGTGCCATTTGACATTTTAAGACATTTAAGTGATTTTGTAGCCATTTAATGACCGTAATTCGAATTTGAATTACATGTAAATGCAACAGCTAACCATAATGGTTTGGAAAATCATATTTGTGTCTGTGTGTGCAAGATAATGCCCCGTGCGGTAAATTGGAAGGAATTTTGAAACATATTAGTGTAATGGCTTGGACAGAAACATCGGGTGCCATGGCTTTTAAATTCCAAAAAAATCAGAAATTATCAGAAATACATGGAACCTTCACTACTACAGGATGGTCCAAACGCGATAGTCCAATTAGAGACCCTTCGACGAAACTATGTGTGATGCATTAGTCGCAAATGGTGATGTAATAAAACCATCAAAAAGATATAAAATGTTTGCGATGGTGGAGACATCAAACGCGACATAGATTATAGTTGTTGTGTGATGCATGGCACATGGTTTACTACAACGAACTGTTTGCGATGAGGTAGAACAACATAAACGAGCAACTAGATGAAGGTGAGTGCGATATACGACATACAGTTCACTCGGATGAACTGTTTGTGATGAGGCAACACAATAGAAATGATCAGCCAGATCAAAGGTGTGTGCGATATACGACATATAGTTCACTCGGATGAACTGTTTGCGTTGATCCAAGAGAACAGAAATGGTTCAACTTAACAAGATGTGTGTGGTACGCGACAAACATGTCTGTAATCAGAAATGTGTGCGAAGACTGATAATAACACAGACAATTGCTGCTATAAGCCATGTGTGTTGTGGGCAAACGCGTCCTGGTATACAATTGTCAGCGATTGATGAATCCATCACCGACAGCTTCCCTAGTATGTTCCATGTGCGATGTGATTGCATATAGAACAACAACATATATCTACACATAAAGGAGCAGTCCGTAGGTGGTCGTTCGTTTTCGTTCGTTCCCCTCACCACCGATCGAAGGATCTCCCCCTCCACAATTTTCTCAACGCTAGCCCACCTCCCGTCTGAATTTTTCCAAAGAAAGAAAAGCCCACCGATTTTCTCTGATTTTTTACTCAAATGGATGGTCATGAGAGCCCCACCCAGCCTGATCCATCCCCGTGCTAATCTTTCCTTTCAAATCTTAACTTTCCTTACCTAGGCCACATATTCCTAAATCACAAACCATTCTGCAAACTTACCTTCGGTCTTGATGTAAAAAAAAACTTCCCTTCGGTCTCATCCAGACCGTGAGTGGATGAGCCTCTCTCCTGATCTCTTCCTCACCCTCACGGCGCACGTGACGACATGGTGGGTGAGGGATGATCCGGCCCGAGCACTAGTGGGAGATCCCAGGGAGCCACTCGATGCCCCTTCTCTTCCGTCGTCTCCTTGATGTCGATTCCTCCCTGCTCTTTTTATCCGTAGCCAAGAAGGCCATCACCGTGGACATAGGCCTGTTGTAGCGAGGACGACGGCGGCCGAATCGTCACCATGGGCAAGGTGGTAGCCGGCTGGATTCACAAGCGGAGATGGTGTCACTGTTGAGCAACGACAAGGCAAGGCAATACATCCATCCTCCCGCACTCATGTGTCTATGTTTGATCCCATCCGCCTGATCGTTCGGTGTGCGCCACCGCTTTCGTCCTGGAGTTCATTTTTGCTGTACGCAGCGCCCCACCATGCCTCTACGGATTCCATGTTGTGGAATGAGATATGAAGAAGAGGTTGTGCACCTTAGGTGCAGCCGATGCATTCATCAATGAATATATAGGAGAGTTACAACACAGGGCGCAGAGCGCCGGGCATGGCTACATGCATGAGACCATGGAGATCATGCATGCAGTACGTGCACAAGAGAGAGAGGGAGGAGCGCTGACTAGCTAACTGCTAACACCTACCTCATGGACGTGCCACATTGCCTTCGCCCCTTTGCATCACTGGCCGGCACGGGCGCTGTATGAATTGCCGAAGAGGCGAGTGTAGTGACCGAGGCTTGAGGGTGATCCCGAGATGCCGAGGCATGTTGGCCAAGGGCACGGGCAGCGGCGAGTCTTTGTAAATTGTGAGCACGGGGCGGGGCTTGAGGTGGGCGAGTGCCAGAGGCCGCCGTCCGACAGAGGCGCGTGCAGGTTTGTGCTTGAGAGTGCGCGGGAGCCGACGACTATAGGAAGATGGTCTGGCATGTGCATGTGTGCCGTGTTCCGCTTCTACGTGCGTGGTGTGGACGGCATACATGCATGTTGTGTTCTGCCCTCCCCGGCATGAAACTCACTTGGTTATAGATGCTTCATTAATAATGTTAAATTGTATACAGGGATTGATTCTTGTTGATGCTCTTTCTCACCTTCATGATCTATATTAAAATGTATAGAGGGATTGACTCGTTTGCTCACTACAGTTGATGCTCTTTCTCACCTTCATGATTGATACGTCTCCAACATATCTATACTTCTTTATTGTTCCATGTTGTTATATTATCAATCTTGGATGTTTTATAATCATTTTATATCATTTTTGGTACTAACCTGTTGACATAGTGCCAAGTGCAAGTTGTTGTTCTCTGCATGTTTTTTACATCATAGGAAATCAATACCAAATGGAGTCCAAATGCAACGAAACTTTACGGAGATTTTTTTAGACCAGAAGACACCCAGTGGGCCAAGGCATCGCTTGGGGTGCTCTGAGGGGAGCACAACCCACCAGGGCGCGCCTGGTGGGTTGTGCCCACCTCGGGTGCCCCGCGGACCGCCTCTTTGCTCTATAAATACCCAAATATTCCAAAAACCCTAGGGGAGTAGACAAAAATCAATTCCAACCGCTGTAGAGTCCAGAACCACCAGATCCAATCTAGACACCATCATGGAGGGGTTCACCACTTCCATTGGTGCCTCTCCGATGATGCGTGAGTAGTTCTTTGTAGACCTTCGGGTCCATAGTTATTAGCTAGATGGATTCCTCTCTCTCGTTTGATTCTCAATACAATGGTATCTTGGAGATCCATATGATGTAACTCTTTTTGCGGTGTGTTTGTTGGGATCCGATGAACTTTGAGTTTATGATCAGATCTATATTTTTATATCCATGAAAGTTATTTGAGTTTCTTTGATCTCTTATATGCATGATTGCTTATAGCCTCGTATTTCTTCTCCAATATTTGAGTTTTGTTTGGACAACTTGATATATTTATCTTGCAATGGGAAGATGTGCTTTGTAGTGGGTTCGATCTTACGGTGCTTGATCCCAGTGACAGAAGGGGAACCGACACGTATGTAACGTTGCTACTAAGGATAAAACGATGGGGTGTATCTCTACATAGATAGATCTTGTCTACATAATGTCATTGTTCTTATTGCATTACTCCGTTTCTCCATGAACTTAATACACTACATGCATGCTGGATAGCGGTCAATGTGTGGAGTGATAGTAGTAGATGTAGGTAGGAGTCGGTCTACTAATCTTGGACGTGATGCCTATGTAATGATCACTGCCTGCATATCGTTATGATTATTTGAAATTCTAACAATTGCCCAACAGTAATGTGTTTACCCACCGTTTGCTATTTTTCTAGAGAGAAGCCACTAGTGAAACCTACGCCCCCCGAGTCTCTTTCTCATATTATTTGCCTTTGTGATCTACTTTTCCTTTGCTTTTATTTTCAGATCTATTAAACCAAAAATACAAAAATGCCTTGCTGCAATTTATTTTATTTGGTATTCGATCTATCAATATTTATGACTCTGTCACGTCTGTTTGCCAATTTCTGGCACCATTACCCGAAAGGGATTGACAACCCCTTTTACACGTCGGCTTGCGAGTATTTGTTATTTGTGTGCAGGTGCTGTTTACGTTGTGTTGCTTGGTTCTCCTACTGGTTCGATAATCTTGGTTTCATATCTGAGGGAAATACCTACCGCCGCTGTGCTGCATCATCCCTTCCTCTTTGGGGAAATACCGAAGTAGCTTCAAGCGACATCAAAAGGAATTTTTGGCGTCGTTGCCGGGGAGGATCTTCAACATATACCACGTTCCTAATCACAAATCTCATCTCCTCGCAATTTACATTATTTTCCATTTGCCTCTTGTCCCCCCACTTCACAAAAATATGTCGTTTTATTCGCCCTCTTTTTCGTTGGATGTTTTCTTGCCAGATCTATCCGTGTTCTTGCTTTCTAGTCATAATGACTAGCGTGCCTACTCCTCCTTTGTCACCAGATTTTGAAGTTCTTTACTTCAAGCAAAGACAAGGAGAAAATTTGAAAGATGCTTGGTATAGGCTTATGGAATCTTATCATATTTGCAATTTAAAGGGGGGCGCTAAGATCTTGCTTCGTAATTTTTACATAGGATTGGCTTTGCATCATAGACAACTCCTAGATTTTGCCGCCAAAAGGGAATTTTATTGAGCCTGATGCCAATGTTGCCTATGAAATTTTAGAAGGAATTTAGGGGGTTCCACCTCAAAAGAAAGGGTTTTCTTTCACCCCAGAGGGAGTTCAAATGTTGGACAAACTTGGTGATTTGCATAAACACATGGTTGAATTACAAAAATATAACAAACCCCTCAAACATCTCAATGGTAGTATCAATCGCATGAATACCTTGATTACTCTTTGCAATAAGCGATTGGATATTTTGGATCTAAAGATGGTTTCTTTTCCTAAGAATTTAGGGAAACGTAAAGAGCCTCCTAGGTATGAGAAAACCCTTACCAAAGTAGCCAAAACTACGGATGACAAAACTTAGATCCTTGCTTTATGCCTAGCTAAGGGCATAAAACTATAGCGCTTGTTGGGAGACAACCCAATGAATAAAATTTATTTTTTCTTTTTGCTTTCTGTTATTTAGTGTTAGCACAAGTATGCTGCTGTTATGATTGTCTTTTTATGTTTTAATTAGTGTTTGTGCCAAGTAAATCCTTTAGGATCTTGTTGGGTGATAGTTGTTTGATCTTGCTGTAAAAACAGATACTTTTGCGCTCCCAAAAATAATTTTCATTTTAACCAGAGAGAGATAAAATACCAATACCTTTTGCAGTAGATTAATATACAAATTTCTCAGGTCGTCCTAATTTTTCAGAGTTTTTGGAATTACAGAAATATTCGAAATATCCACATTGCTACAGACTGTTCTGTTTTTGACAGATCCTGTTTTCTTTGCTTTGTGTGCTTGTTTTGATGGCTCTATTGTTTTCTTTGATGAGTTTTTGCCATAGAAAAGTTGGAATACATTAGATAATGCAAGAAAAAAATATGAATTGGTTTACTACAACACTTATAGTAGTGATTTGTTTTATTATACTAACGGATCTCACGAAGGTTTTGTTGAGTTTTGTGTGATTGAAGTTTTCAGGTTTTGGGTTATCTTACGATGGAATAAGGAGTAAGAAGAGCCTAAGCTTGGGGATGCCCCAGCATCCTAAGCTATTGTCCAAATTAGTGCAAGCAACTAAGCTTGGAGATGCCCTAAGTGGCATCCCCTCTTTCTTCTAACGACCATCGGTGTTTTACTCAAAGCTATATTTTTATTCGTCACATACTATATGTTTTGCTTGGAGCGTCTTGTATGATATGAGTCTTTGCTTGTTTTATTTTGTGTTCTAAGTCTTGATTCCTCGCTGGACACACCTACTTGAGAGAGCCAAAATTATGTCATGACTTGTTAGAATTGCTCTCTATGCTTCACTTAAATTTTTCTGAGCTATGGACTTGCTCTAGTACTTCACTTATATCTTTTTTAGCACGGTGTGCTTTAGTATTTTTGAATAAATGCTCTCTTGCTTCACTTAGATTTATTTGAGAGTTATTAATTTTTTTAATAAATTCTCTATTGATTCACTTAAACTAATTTTAGAGAAAGAAATATTATGCTCATGATCTTCACTTATATTTGTTTGAGCTTATCAAAAGCAACACATGAAAATTAGTCCCAAAGTGATAGATATCCAAGAAGGATATAAAAAAATCTTTCATGAAGATCATTGGACAAAGTAAACATGATTCTTAGTAATAGTTTTGAGATATAATGATGTGATAAGTGAGTCATCTTGATGAGAAATTATGCTTTAGTAAGAATATTGGTGTTAAGGTTCGTGATTTGCTATGCAAGCACGGAAGTCAATAATTATGCAATGAAATTATATCCTACTAGTGGTGCATTATTCGGTGTTAATTATGCTTAATGCTCGCTTATGATATTATCCATTTCTTGGTTGGTTGCTTCTCAATCTTTTGCTAGCCTTCATTTTGCACTGAGTATGATCACTACTTGTGCATCCAAAAACCTTTAACCCAGTTTGCCAGATGAGTCCACTATATCTACCTATATGCGTTATTCTTTTGCCGTTCTAAGCAAATTTGTATGTGCCATCTCTAATTTTCAAAATAAACTTCTCTTTTGTGAGTTCGTACCGCTCGCAGAGCGGTGAGGGATGGCTAATATTTTCCATGCTAGATGTGTTATTCTCATGATGAGTGTTTATTCACTTGTCATTGCATGAGAGTAAGGCAAATGTATTAGGGATGCCCAGTCTTGCAATGAAAAATGAATTTACTTTATGTTGTCAAATAATAAATTCCTTGGAAAGTGTTGGTATGGAAGGCACCCATGGATACGGTTAGCCATGGAAAGTGAAAGTATGGTGGAAAAAGGAATAAACTTTATTTTCTGTTTGGGAACCGCCTATGATATATCTAGCATGGAAAGTGTTGGAAACTTAAGTCGTTTTCGTTGGTGGGAAGGACACACCTCCCAAAATGTTTTTATCTCTAAGTTTTTCGCTTTCAGATCTGGCACCTCTACAAATCCCTACTCCCCTCTGCGAAGGGCCTTTCTTTTAATTATGCAATTTTTATTTTGAATTTGAGCCTCCATCTTCTCTTATAAAAGCACCAACTAGGAGGCACTATGATTGTACTTTAGCATTGGGTGTAGTTAATATGCGAGTGTGTTTCATGAATGGATCAATGATTGAGCATGATGGGCTAGGAATAGCTTATTTTAGCACTGATATTTTGAAAGATATGGTTGCTTGTTGATATGCTTGAGTATTTAAGTTGGCATGTCAAAACCAGACTATTGCTTTGAACAATATAAAAGTCCAAAATTCCATGTTATAAAGAAAAGAAATATGAGATGACATGTTAGGCAACATTCCACATCAAAAATTCTGTTTTTATCACTTACCTGCTCGAGGACAAGCAGGAGTTAATCTTGGGGATGCTAATACGTCTCCAACGTATCTATAATTTTTGATTGTTCCATGATGTTATATTACCAATCTTGGATGTATTATAATCATTTTATATCGTTTTTTGGTACTAACCTATTGACATAGTGCCAAGTGTCGGTTGCTATTTTCTGCATGTTTCTTACATCACAGGAAATCAATACTAAATGGAGTCCAAATGCAATGAAACTTTACGGAGATATTTTGGACCAGAAGACACCCCATGGGCCAAGGCAGCGCCTAGGCGGGGGTGCTCCGAGGGGAGCACAACCCACCAGGGCATGCTAGGAGGCCCAGGTGCGCCCTGGTAGGTTGTGCCCATCTCGGGTGCCCCCCGGACCGCCTCTTTGCTCTATAAATACCCCCAATATTCCATAAACCCTAGGGGAGTCGACGATAATCAATTCCAGCCACCGCAGAGTCCAGAACCACCTGATCCAATCTAGACACCATCACGGAGGGGTTCACCACTTCCATTAGTGCCTCTCCAATGATGCGTGAGTAGTTCTTTGTAGACCTTTAGGTCAATAGTTAGTAGCTAGATGGCTTCCTCTCTCTCTCTCGTTTGATTCTCAATACCATGGTCTCTTGGAGATCCATATGATGTAACTCTTTTTGCGGTGTGTTTGTTGGGATCCAATGAACTTTGAGTTTATGATCAAATCTATCTTTTTATATCCATGAAAACTATTTGAGTTTCTTTGATCTCTTATATGCACGATTGCTTATAGCCTCGTATTTGTTCTTCGATATTTGGGTTTTGTTTGGCCAACTTGATCTATTTATCTTGCAATGGGAAAACGTGCTTTGTAGTGGGTTCGATCTTACTTTGCTTGATCCCAGTGACAGAAGGGGAACCGACACGTATGTATCGTTGCTACTAAGGATAAAACTATGGGATCTATCTATACATAGATAGATCTTGTCTACATCATTTCCTCGTTCTTATTGCATTACTCCGTTTCTCCATGAACTTAATACACTAGATGCATGCTGGATAGCGGTCGATGTGTGGAGTAATAGTAGTAGATGCAGGCAGGAGTCGGTCTACTAATCTTGGACGTGATGCCTATGTAATGATCATTGCCCGGATATAGTCATGATTATTTGAAGTTCTATTAATTGCCCAACAGTAATTTGTTTACACACCGTTTGCTATTTTTCTCGAGAGAAGCCACTAGTGAAATCAACGGCCCCGGGTCTCTTTCTCATATTATTTGCCTCTGTGATCTACTTTTCCTTTGCTTTTATTTTCAGATCTATTAAACCAAAAATACAAAAATACCTTGCTGCAATTTATATTATTTGGCGTTCGATCTATCAATATTTATAACTCTCTCGCATTCGTTTGCCAATTTCTAGCACCGTTACCCGAAAGGGATTGACAACCCCTTTTACACGTTGGGTTGCGAGTATTTGTTATTTGTGTGCAGGTGTTGTTTACGTTGTGTTGCTTGGTTCTCCTACTGGTTCAATAACATTGGTATCATATCTGAGGGAAATACCTACCGCCGTTGTGCTGCATCATCCGTTCCTCTTTGGGGAAATATTGACGTAGCTTCAAGCGATATCAATGATCTAGGCAAACTCAAGAAACAAGATTGTAAGACTGGCTAGAAATTTCTTAGTTAATTCCATGATATCAACGGTGTCCTGCAGGTATTCTCCACCTACATTCCTTATATTCCTTTGCTATTCGCGAGCATGGTATATATTAAATTTTATAGAGGGTTGATTCATTTTCTCACTACAGTTGATGCTCTTAATCACCTTCATGATCTATGCCAACTCACGAAAAGGTATGGTAACCAGTAGTCGGAAATTTCTTACTTAATTCCATGTTATCAAAGGTATCCTGTAGGATTCTCCAAAAGAAAAAGGTGTCCTGTAGGTATTCTCCACCTATTTATATTCCTTTGCTATATTACGAGTGTGTAGCTTATGGTACTTTCTCATTGTTTGACAACTGATTTGGTACAAATTTGTGGTGATTTATTTCTAAACCATTGTTTTTGTACCTAACATCACCCCATATATACTCCAGCTTATTTTTACTGCATTGGATTGTGAAGCCCGGAAGTATCTTGGTAGCAGAATATGTGAATGGTACAAATGGCTTAGCAGGTGAGTCCTTGATTGGATGTCACTGGCAAATGGATCGTAAAAATATGATATATGTTTTTGATTTTCCATAGAGACATCTTTTTCACTCTTCATGCATTGGTCTTCTGCATATTTTTGTAAGTAGTACATAATGAATTTACATTTGTATATTTACTATATGACTTAAGTCTCTAAGTGCTATAATGTGCGGGTTTTACATTCCAAACCCGCTGACTTACTTTTTGTAACAAGTTTGTGAACATAATTCTGTAACTAGAGATTGGCCCAGTTGGCAAAGGCATAAGCTAAGTAGATGCATTGTTTTAGCGTTCCTAGGATACAAATGATGTGAAAATGGTTCCTATGAAGTACTGATTATTTTAGTACTATGCTACAACTTAAGTTCAATTGATGAACAATTCAAGTGTAGAGGCTTAAATGTTAAGACATCACTCGAGAATTAACCTTGGGTAGGTTTTACTGATTTTTGATAAGACTCTTAAGTGCTCGTCATTTGTTTGCAGATCCTCTTGTGAAGGTAAATTTCTTTGTACCCAGGCATAATTCTAATGTTGAAAACATGGGACAACATGTACATGGACATTGCTGACTTTGTTATTTGGGGGCTTATACCAAATTCAACATCGGCCATTGGTAGCAGGAACATTGGTATGTTAAAAAATTTGTTGTTTGATTTGGTTTTATAAGTCCATGATGCATGTCTGCAGAGAATTCATGATATGATTGTTATAATATGTCTTACAAATGTGCATAGTTTCACTATATCATAGTATTATAAATGCATGTCGGTTGATCTGAGTAAGTTAGTGGGGCGCTATCCAGCATGCCACAATATAGCATTTCTTAATTTGGAAGAGGGATGGTTTAGGGTCCATAGTGGACCTACGAGAAGGCAGATCAAGCAGGGTGGCACTAGACATCGGCACTGGTCGTGAGTGGATCGAGAGCAACAATGGAACAACGAAAAAGGTAGCTTGTGCCGGGAGGCATCGACATTGCCTGAGATCAGAAGGCAGCTCGGGTTGGGTGTTGTATTACATCAACACCAGCCATCACCAGTGTCAGAGGATGGGTTGTGGGGATCAGAGCAAGATGAAGAGGAGGAAGAAGAAGATCACAAAATTGATGCGTAGGATCTGCTAAAGAAATTGATAAAAGGAGGTATATATTTGAAGGACTTCACTCATGTCACTTAGTCAATAGTTTGATTTATTTTTATGTATTTCGCCCGTAGAAACGCACGGGCATTTTGCTAGTATACTAATAAGGACATGATTGCACAACCAAATTAAACATCCAATTACATAGGTGGCTAGTACACACATGACATTTGCACACACCAAAGTAAACTATTACATGCATAATTAACTAGGATAAACAATCATCTCGTCATCATCTACTTCTTCTTGTCATGCTTGCCGCCACTGCTCTACTGGTGGCTTGATCCGGCCTCGTAGAGTACAGTAAGGAGGCACTCCCTCATGTCAATGATCCGCCTGTGCATCTCGTAGCATGTGTACATGTTCTTGGCCGCGAACCTGAGGCGAGGTTCATCAAGTTGCCGTGTCTAGGCTCCATGCTAGGATACGGGACATGTTCTGTTCGCATCCTGCTTCATCTTTTCATAGTAGAGGTCGATGATGGCCTAGGCGAGTTCAACCAGGGGTCCTTCTTCGTGCTGCCCCAGAACCTATAGTGGTCATGGATTTCAACAAGGTTCTTGCAGGCCAAACCCATAACATCGAGCGCTTTTACATTGTCGGAGGTTTCCACCATAGCGAACTTGTAGTCGGTGCTCTTGACAAACTTGGCAAAACAGTCACAAGGCTACGTGGCCATGCGGTAGTGGTAGATGATGACATGATGGCGCATGCACCGTTTATCCATGAACTTAATACACTAGATGCATGCTGGATAGCGGTTGATGTGTGGAGTAATAGTAGTAGATGCAGACAGGAGTCGGTCTACTAATCTTAGACGTGATGCCTATGTAATGATCATTGCCTGGATATAGTCATGATTATTTGAAGTTCTATCAATTGCCCAACAGTAATTTGTTTATGCACCGTTTGCTATTTTTCTCGAGAGAAGCCACTAGTGAAACCTATGGCCCCTGGGTCTCTTTCTCATATTATTTGCCTTTGTGATCTACTTTTCCTTTGCTTTTATTTTCAGATCTATTAAACCAAAAATACAAAAAATACCTTGCTGCAATTTATTTTATTTGGCATTCGATCTATCAATATTTATAACTCTCTCATGTTCGTTTGCCAATTTCTGGCACCGTTACCCGAAAGGATTGACAACCCCTTTTACACGTTGGGTTGCGAGTATTTGTTATTGTGTGCAGGTGTTGTTTACGTTGTGTTGCTTGGTTCTCCTAATGGTTCGATAACCTTGGTTTCATATCTGAGGGAAATACCTACCCCCGCTGTGCTGCATCATCCCTTCCTCTTTGGGGAAATACCGATGTAGCTTCAAGCGACATCAATGATCTAGGCAAACTCAAGAAACAAGATGGCTAGCTAGAAATTTCTTAGTTAATTCCATGTTGTCAACGGTGTCCTGTAGGTATTATCCACCTACATTCCTTATATTCCTTTGATATTTGCGATCATGATATATATTAAATTTTATAGAGGGTTGATTCATTTGCTCACTACAATTGATGCTCTTCATCACAATCATGATCTATGCCAACTCAAGGAAAAGGTATGGTAACCAGTAGTCGGAAATTTCTTAGTTAATTCCATGTTATCAAAGGTGTCCTGTAGGTATTCTCCACCTATTTATATTCCTTTGCTGTATTAAGAGTGTGTAGCTTATGGTATCTTTCTCGTTGTTTGACAACTGATTTGGTACAAATTTGTGGTGATTTATTTCTAAACCATTGTTTTTTGTACCTAACATCACCCCATATATACTCCAGCTTATTTTTGCTGCATTGGATTGTGAAGCCCGGAAGTATCTTGGTAGTAGAATATGTGAATGGTACAAATGGATTAGCAGGTGAGTCCTTGATTGGATGTCACTAGCAAATGGATCGTAAAAATATGATATATGTTTCTGATTTTCCATAGAGACATCTTTTTCACTCTTCATGCATTGGTCTTTTGCATATTTTTGTAAATAGTACATAATGAATTTACATTTGTATATTTACTATATGACTTAAGTCTCTAAGTGCTATAATGTGCGGGTTTTACATTCCCATCCAGTTGACTTATTTTTTGTAACAAGTTTGTGAACATAATTCTGTAACTAGAGATTGGGCCAGTTGGCAAAGGCATAAGCTAAGTAGATGCATTGTTTTAGTGTTCCTAGGATACAAATGATGTGAAAATGGTTCCTATGAAGTACTGATTATTTTAGAATTATGCTACAACTTAAGTTCAATTGATGAACAATTCGAGTGTAGAGGCTTAAATGTTAAGACATCACTGGAGAATTAATCTTGGGTAGGTTTTACTGATTTTGGATAGGACTCTTAAGTGCTCGTCATTTGTTTGCAGATCCTCTTGTGAAGGTAAATTTCTTTGTATCCAGGCATAATTATAATGTTGAAAACGTGGGACAACATGTACATGGACATTGCTGACTTTGTTATTTGGGGGCTTCTACCAAATTCAACATCGGCTATTGGTAGCAGGAACATCGGTATGCCAATTTTGATGTTGTTTGATTTGGTTTCATAAGTCCATGATGCATGTCTGCAGAGAATTCATGATATGATTGTTATAATATGTTTTACAAATGTGCATAGTTTAACTATATCATAATATTATAAATGCATGTCGGTTGATCTGAGTAAGTTAGTGGGGCGCTATCCAGCGTGCCACAATATAGCACTTCTTAATTTGGAAGAGGGATGGTTCAGGTCCATAGTAGACCTACGAGAAGGCGATCAAGCAGGGCGGCACTAGACATCGGCACTGGTCATGAGCAGTGTCAGAGGGTGGATCGAGAGCAACAATGGACGGACGAAGAAGGTAGCTTGTGCCGGGAGGCATTGACATTGCCTGAGATCAGAAGGCAGCTCGGGTAGGGTGTTGTATGACATTGACACCAGCCATCACGAGTGTCAGAGGATGGGTTGTGGGGATCAGAGTATGATGAAGAGGAGGAGGAAGAAGAAGATCAAAAAATTGACATGTAGTATCCGCTAAAGAAATTGATAAAAAGAGGTATATATTTAAAGGACTTCACTCATGTCACTTAGTCAGTAGTTTGATTTATTTTTATGTATTTCGCCGTAGAAACGCATGGGCATTCTGCTAGTACACTAATAAGGACATGATTGCACAACCAAATTAAACATCCAATTACATAGGTGGCTAGTACACACATAACATTTGCACACACCTAAGTAAACTATTACATGCATAATTAACTAGGATAAACAATCATCTGATCATCATCTACTTCTTCTTGTCACGCTTGCCGCCACTTCTCTGTAGGTGGCTCGATCCGGCCTCGTAGAGTACAGTAAGGAGGCACTCCCTCATGTCAACAATCCGCCTGTGCATCTCGTAGCATGTGTACATGTTCTTGGCCGCGAACCTGAGGCGAGGTTCATCAAGTTGCCGTGTCCAGGCCCCGTGCCAGGATACGAGACATGTTCTGTTGGCATCCTGCTTCATCTTTTCGTAGTAGAGGTCGATGATGGCTGAGGCGAGTTCAACCAGGGAGTCCTTCTTCATGCTGCCCCAGAACTTGTAGTGGTCATGGATTTCAACAAGGTTCTTGCAGGCCAAACCCAAAACATCGAGCGCTTTTACATTGTCAGAGGTTTCCACCATAGCAAACTTGTAGTCGGTGCTCTTGACAAACTTGGCGAAACGGTCGCAAGGCTATGTGGCCATGCGGTAGTGGTAGATGATGACATGATGGTGCATGCACAACTGGGCGACAGTAACCTTCTGATCTATGTCGGGAT
Source organism: Triticum urartu (assembly GCF_003073215.2). Taxonomy (NCBI): domain Eukaryota; kingdom Viridiplantae; phylum Streptophyta; class Magnoliopsida; order Poales; family Poaceae; genus Triticum; species Triticum urartu. The sequence continues at coordinate 335,853,077 of NC_053024.1, read as the reverse complement.
GACCGCCAGTGTACTGGAGGTCGATGCTGCCACCTTGTACTTGTCTCGAGCAAGCAACTACTCTACGATGTTGATGTAGTCCTCCACCATGGCAGGGTTGATTGTGTACACCACCGAGATATCCGTCTCCCTCGCGTGGTGTCGTGGGAAACCACATCCACCTATGGTACCAAGGGTCCCTTGCTGGTTCGGCGGGGGGATGGCACGTTGTGCAAAGAGCAGAGGGGCATGGGACAACACGACAGAGATCACACAGGCAATTTTTACCCAGGTTCGGGCCGTCGTGAGGCGTAAAACCCTACTCCTACTTTGGTGGACTGATGGTGGAAAATATGGTGATGAGCGTAAAATGCTTGCCCGGCAGGGTTGCCTCGGGGCAGAATGGCTACACGCATATGAATATGTGAGGGGGTGGATTCGCTAATCCAGTGTCCAACCCTTTCTATGGTTGCCTTGGGCCTCCTTTTATAGACGAAGGAGTCACCACGGTGGCAAATTAGTCATTATGCACTGATTAGATAGCAAATAGTGCTAACATACCTACTCTGCAGGCTGACAGAGCGCATTAAATGCGCCACACAATGTCACATCGTAGCTTGCCCGACAAGCCTTGCCGGGCTGTTTTGCCAGCTTCACGCTTGCTCGCTCGACATGTTGCAAGACAAGTGTCATTTGGAGGCATTTTTTTGTAGAAAGTGGCTGTCCTGTGGCAGTTTGCGGCTTGACATCGCATTGATCGATGACTTGCGTCATGATGAAGTGGTGTGGTGAGGTGGTTCTGCTTCCGCGAGTCCTGGCAGGCCCTGTCGGGGCGTCTTGGGGGCTTGCTTCTGGGGGTGACCCCTCCCTTGCCGGGCTCGCTTGCCCGGCAAGGAAGGTTTCTTCCTTAGTGGTATTTTTCTCCTCTGGCTTGTCTTGGCCTTCTTGTGCTGCATGTTAGTCCTTCAAAGAGCTGATTCCTTGTGCTCCATTATGACCTTGGTGCTATAATCTTGGTCCCGTGCCTGTGCACAGTCTGGGCAACGGACCTAGGGTGTGTTGCACTGACGGAAGCCCTTGGGCCTGTCCCAAACGCGATGCCGAGCGTCATCGGGGTAGGCCCTAATAAGTGCACAAGCAGGGGCGTGGAAGTGGCTGGTCCCTTGAGATCTTCTTTGCTTCTTCATTAATCTTGAGCCTGAGCCGGTTTCCGGTTTTCCCGCGCGTCATGTAAAGCCAATCATGGTGGGGCCATTCTTGTAATGGCCCGTGAATGACTTTAACGCACGGGGAAGAAACTGTCAATTCACTCTTCCCATCACGCCCTTATCCCCAGCCACGTATGCGGCATGCATCACGCGGGGTAGGTAACGCAGGCGCGTGGTGCGGGAGAGCATCAAGGCGAGGGCCCGGTCTTCTTGAATTGGTGGAGGGGGCCGACGGTCGCTCGTTGAGGGAACGACTCTCCTTCCCGGCCTGCCTATAAAAGGAGGGGCGGGGGAAGAGCGGAGGCATCCATCTCTTCCCCCTTTCTCCTCCATCTTCTGCCTTATGCTGGTTATGCTGGAGAGAAGAGCCTGGGGCCAGGCCCCATGCGGTAGCTTGAGGTTGGTACCATCAAATGTTTGTGTTGGTGCTTGGGGAGTGAGTCTGGTCCATGCTCGGAGAAGACATGGTGGATGGGCCGCCCGTGGTGCGGGAGACATTAAGCCTTCCCATTGCGGGGAAATGCTTGTTTCTTCTGCTGCGATCGTCTGTGCGTCAGATAAGGTGGCATCTTGCATGCCCTGAGCTGCTGCTGCTTATTGGCTTGGCGACCAGGTTCTCGGTGTCTTCGATGCTCGCCTAGGAGGCAGGGTTGGGGATCATTGGTAATCCCAGTACTGCCCCTTCGGGAGGCCCTAGGGCTGATGTTGAAGGGAGGCGCGCCTTCCTGCCCGCCAAGGTGGGGATCGGTGCGCCCCAAGCCCCCTGGCCGTCTTGGTTGCCCGCCGTCTCTTCGGGGGAAGTGTCGGACTGCGAGGTTGGCGTTTCCCTAGAATGGTGTTGATGAAGATGAAGCCAGGGAAGATGGAGAAGGCGGGAGGCAGGCTGTCCAGTCGGAGAACGAAAGCACCGACACGCTCGTCTCCTACTGGCGACCTGCTGCCTCATATTTCTGTCTTTCCCCTCCTTTCCCCGGCACCTTCATCATCATTTCATCGGTTGTCGGGGAAAGGGTCGCCCTCCTGGCGCTTTTGCTTCCTCCAGTGGTCTTCCAGCTGAGCTGTGATGTCCTTCTCTGCCGGTGCCTGTGCTGGAGCCTCCTGACTGGTCCTAGAAGCGGTGACCAGGGGACCGCTGGGGTGCTCCTTCCGTTCTCCTCCTTCGCAGCCTCGCCACTCCCGATCTTGTGAGGTTGTGCTTGGCAGGTCCTGACGGGATCGGGGTGGCATTGTGCCGGTGCGCACCTCATGCACTCTTCTATTCCCACCGCACTATCTAGGACAAGAGGGACAGGGAGAGGACTTTACGGGGTACTTATCTTTTTTCAATCTTAAATTTGTAGGCACCTGCCAAACTTTTGTTCAAATAATGTAATTTCTCGAGTATATGTTTATGTCCTGTAAGGTTTGTACTTGTTTGATCAGCATATTAATGAAAAATATGAACCTTGCCGGGGACTCGTGAATGTATATGTCCATGCAGAGGTGGAATGCCTCCTTATTTTTAAATAAATGAGTTTCCCCCGGCAGGCTATCCTGCTGGTACCCTCTATTTTGCTGCCTGGGGCGAAGCCTACCAGGCGAAAATTGTGATGAGGGACCAGCTGCCCGCCAATATCTTTTTACCAAAGGCCACTTTGACCATCCTGACCGATGTCACGTTTGTGTCAGGGGATGGGAACACCTAAGTTTCAAAAAAGTGGCGCGGCTTTCTTATGCACAAGTATTCACTTACAGAACACGTATGGACAAGAGGTAGAACTTATCTGTTTGGCTTGCCGGAGATCGCAGTGTTGGTTCATCTTTCCAACTTCCTATAGAGGCCAAGCTCACGGTAGGAACCTGCAGTTCATGCAGATGGAAATGATGCAAGATGCAATCTTATCTATATGCATATGCAATGCTCATGAAATGCTTATGCAATCTTGATGATATGCTTAAGCATGCATGCAACTTGCTAGGCCCCCCAGTGCTTCATTCATTTCTCCGTTGCTCAGGGTCTGTTCCTGGCTTTGTACAAGGGGTTACATGCAACTAAGGCAAGGCTTGTATAAAGGGGTGGCTGCCGGGAAGGACCCGATAGCCGCGCCTTATGGGTAGAACTTGCGGAGATGCTCAATATTCCATGAGTTTTGCAATTGAATGCCATCTCCAGTCTCTGGACGGACTGCGCCAGGTCTGGTAACTCGAACTACCCAGTAAGGGCCTTCCCACTTCGGCGTAAACTTGTTTGTACCCTTGGCGGACTGAACGTGCCTAAGGACAAGGTCACCTTCCTCAAAACACCGGGCACGAACCCTGCGGCTGTGATAGCGACGCAGGGCTTGCTGATAGCGTGCAGCACGCGTAGCAGCCCGGAGATGGTTCTCCTTTAGTAGCACAGCGTCGCCAGCCGGTGCTGATCTTTTGCTACTTCATTGTAGGCAAGCACTCGAGGGGCCCCGTAAATGAGTTCCGTGGGGATAACTGCTTCTTCCCCGATAAACGAGGGAGAAGGGAGTCTGCCCGGTAGCTCGATTTGGTGTCGTTCTGAGGGACCAGAGAACTACCGGCAGCTCATCGATCCACCGCCTGTCGTGCTTCTGCAGCGTATCAAAGGTTCTTGTCTTGAGTCCTCGCAGCACTTCAGTGTTCGCCCTCTCAGCTTGTCCATTGCTTCTGGGATGTGTGACAGAGGCAAATGAGATCTTGCTTCCGAGGGCATGCACATATTGCATGAAGGCGCGGCTCGTGAACTGGGTGCCGTTGCCGGTAATGATCCTTGCTGGAACTCCAAAACGACACACCAATTCTTTCAAGAACTTGATAGCTGACTGGGCAGTCACCTTTCTCATGAAAGCTACTTCCGGCCACTTTGTAAACTTGTCGATAGCAATGAACAAGAATTCAAAGCCCCCGACAGCTCGGGGGAAAGGGTCAAGGATATCAAGCCCCCAGACTGAAAACGACCATGACAAAGGGATTGTCTGAAGAGCTTGTGCAGGCAGGTGGATGTTCTTGGAATGGAACTGGCAGGCTTCACACTTTGTGACTAGCTCGACCGCATCTTGGAGGGCTGTGGGCCAGTAGAATCCTTGTTGGAATGCTTTCCCAACTAACGCCCTTGATCCAATGTGGGAGCCGCACATGCCTTTGCGTATTTGAAGCAGTAGTTCCTTTCCTTCTTCCCGACAGATGCACTTCCATTTCACAATGTTGGGCCTCCTTCTATACAGAGTGTCATCAACAAACTGATACATGCTGGTCCTCCGGGCTACTCTTTCAGCTTCATCTTGGTCATCGGGAAGTTCTCCGGTTTGGAGGAAATGGACTATGTGCCTTGCCCAAGTTGGAGCCTGGAGCTCGGCAACAAGGTCTAGCGGCACCTCCTCCACTGCAGGGGCACGTTCCTCATTCACGGGGTCCATTAGCCAGGATGGAGGGTGCGTTCCAATAAGTGATGAGGAGTTTTTTCTGGCAGGATCCCTCCCAGGAGCCCCGGGAGGCTCTACTGGGAGAGGCTTACCGAAGTCCATCTTCCTACTTTTCCAGGCCATTGTTGCTGGGGATACGGAGGGCTGAGTAAGATGGAGAACAAAAGTTCATGGTTCCACAAGAAGCTTTTGCGTATCACACTTTGACAGATGATCAACTATGCTGTTTTTTGCACGGGGTACGTGCTCTGTTTGCAATCCATCGAAGTGTTCCTCCAATCTTCTCACTTCTTCAACATATGCCTCCATCAATGGACTTTGGTAATCCTTGTTGACTTGTCTCACCACAAGATGTGAATCTCCTCGAATGATCAGCTTCTTGATTCCCAATTCTGTCATAATCCTGAGCCCGACAATGAGCCCTTCATACTGTGTTGTATTGTTAGTTGCCTCCTCCCGGGGAAAGTGCATCTGGACGACGTACTTCAAGTTTTCCCCTGTAGGGGCGACGAGAAGCACGCCAGCCCTGCACCTTGTAGGGATAAGGCACCATCAAAATACGTGATCCATTCTTGGGGCGCTTCCTTACCGGGGATAACTATTTCCAGCACTTCCTCATCAGGGGTTGGCGTCCATTCTGCAATAAACTCTGCCAAAGCCCTGCTCTGAATTGTTGATGTGCTCTCAAACTTCAGGCCAAAGCTGAATAACTCCAAAGCCCATTCCACTATTCTGCCGGTACCCTCAGGGTTGCAGAGTATCCTTTGCAACGGGAAGCGAGTGACAACCATGATCTCATGGGCTTGGAAGTAGTGGCGCAGTTTCCTTGGGGCCATGATGAGGCCAAAAATCATTTTTTGCACATGAGAGTACCTCGATCTAGCCCCCTACAGTAGGGAACTAATGAAGTACACTGGGCGCTGCACCACTTTCTTCCTTGCCGCGTCCTTGGGGTTGCCCTCGTTGTCATGCTCTTCTCTGTCCTGATCCTTATCTAGCTCTGCCGGGCCCTGCTCACTCTCTGCTTCTTCCACTTCCCGTTGTGCCAGTAAGGCTGCACTAACCACTTGATTAGTTGCCACCAAGTACAGCAGCAACGACTCTTGGGGTTTAGGGGCAACCAAAGTGTGCACAGAGGACAAGTAGGCCTTCAACTCTTACAAAGCTGCATATGCTTCCAGGGTCCACTTCATGGGCCCTGCCTTCTTCAAAATTTTGAAGAACAGCAAGGCGCGCTCAGCAGACTTGGAGATGAATCTGCTAAGCACGACAACGCACCTTGTCAGATGCCTCACATCCTTAATTGTCCTGGGTGCCTATATCTGCTTGATAGCCTTGATCTTGTGGGGGTTGGCTTCGATCCCTCGATGGGATATGAAGAACCCAAGTAGCTTGGTGGAGGGGATGCCAAATACGCATTTCTCCGGGTTTAGCTTCAAGTTGATCTTACGCAGATTGGCAAATGTATCCTCTAAATCCTGGATGAGGGTTGATCTATCCTTGATTTTGACCATGTTGTCATCCATATAAGCCTCAATGTTTATGTGCAACTGTGGTTCAAAACTAATATGGACTTCTCTTGCAAAAGTGGACCCGACACTCTTTAAGCCGGAAGGCATGCGCACAAAGTAGTACATACCACATGGGGTGATGAACGAGGTCTTCTCTTTGTCTTCCTTGGACATGAAGATCTGATAATACCTAGAGTATGCATCCAAAAAGGAGAGCAAATCACAACCTGAAGTGGAGTCCACAATCTAGTCGATGCGCGGCAAGGGAAATGGGTCCTTCGGCCAAGCCTTGTTGAGATCTGTGAAATCTATGCAAAGCCTCCATTTCCCGTTGGCCTTGCCCACTACCACTGGGTTTGCTAACCAGGTCAGATGCAGTACTCCTGTGACCAGACCAGCTGCCTCAAGCTTCTTGATATGTTCGGCAATGAACTGCTACCTCTCCAAGGCCCGCTTTTGAACCTTCTGCTTGACAGGTCGGGTATGTGGGCAGACAACAAGGTGGTGCTTGATTACCTCCCTGGGAACACCGGGGATATCAGATGGTTACCAGGCAAGCACATCGATATTCTCCCACAGGAAGGCAACGAGCGCGCTTTCCTATTTGTCATCAAGGGTGGTGCTGATGGTGAAGGTACCTTCAACGCCAGCCAGCCCTGCCGGGACCTTCTTCACATGTGGTGCAGCGACCTTCGGTCTCTTGTTGTTGGAACTCTTCGGCAAGTCATCAACAGGCGCAGCACACTCCGAGGAGGCACGCTTCCTAGATTCCTTGCTGGTGTCCCTATTGGCCTTCTTCTTTCCTTTGTTTTCCTTGGCGGGAGCTGCTGTTGCCGCGGCCTCTGTCGTGACTGCGTCCCGGTACATGTTATCCACACAAATGATTGCGTCCTTCTCGTCTGACGGGATGGAAATGACTCCTACCGGCCCTGGCATCTTCAAAGTGTTGTAGGCATAGTGAGATGCCGCCATGAACTTTGCTAGAGTTGGGCATCCAAGAATCCCATTGTACGGCATGGGGAGGTCAACCACATCAAACACAACCTTCTCAGTCTGATAGTTCATTTCTCCCCCAAATGTCATTGGCAATGTGATCTTTCCCTTAGGATGACTCCTGACGGGGTTAACTCCTTGAAACGTGCCCGTGACCTTCAGCTCCTCCTCTGCTATCTGAAGTTTGCTAATAACCTTTGGGGAAATCAGATTCAACCCAGCCCCGTTGTCAACCAACATCTTTGTGACTTTGAGGTTGCGAATTGTTGGAGAGACCAACAATGGCAAGCATCCTACCGTGGTGGTGCGATCTAGATGGTCCTCTTCATCAAAGATGATGGGCGCGCGTGACCATTTGAGCGGCTTCCGAGCCTCTGCCGCTGGCTCCATGGCATTGACCTCACGCGTCCACCATTTAAGTTGGCGGTGAGAGGAGTGCAAAGATGCACCGCCGTCAATGCACAGGGCGTCAGCGGCCTTCTGGAACTGCTAAGCGCGGCAACACACCCTGTCAGATGCCTCACGTCCTTAACTGTCCGGGGTGCCTGTATCTGCTCGCTAGCCTTGATCTTGTTGGTGTTGGCTTCGATCCCTCAATGGGATATGAAGAACCCAAGTAGCTTGGTGGAGGGGACGCCAAATAGACACTTCTCCGGGTTTAGCTTCAAGTTGATCTTATGCAGATTGGCAAATGTCTCCTCTAAATCCTGGATGAGGGTTGATCTATCCTTGGTTTTGACCAGGATGTTATCCATATAAGACTCAATGTTTATGTGCAACTGTGGTTCAAAACCAATCTGGACTGCTCTTGCAAAAGTGGGCCCGACACTCTTTAACCCGAAAGGCATGCGCACAAAGCAGTACGTACCACATGGGGTGATAAATGAGGTCTCTGTCAGATTTGGGTTTCCGGAGACCCTTGAGAGGTTCAAACACTGGGGTGCGTGCGAAGAACTCATCCTCACCAATCTGCCTGCTCAACGATTACAAGGCCTAGCTTGACGAACCCAAGGGATAAGAGACACAACAGTTTATCCTGGTTCGGTCCACCTTGTAGTGTAATACCCTACTCCAGCTTTGTGGTGGATTGCCTCGAGGGGCTGAGGATAAACTAGTACAGTGGTAGAACAACCTCAGGAGGTGAGGTGTTCTTGAGCTTGATGAGCTAGTGGATGAGAGGATGATCCGAATGATCCCTCCCTCCTATGGTGGTGGCTATGTCCTATTTATAGTGGCCTTGGTCCTCTTCCCAAATGTAAGGCAGGAAGGGATCCCACAATGGTCAAATTTGAAGGGGGACAACTAGTACAAGTTATCCTGACAAAAGTAGTCTTCGCCTGCGAAAGCCTCTGGTGGTGACGCCGCGATGGGCTCCGCGATGACCTCCGTCCTGCCGTCCTGGAGGTCTTGGTCTCGTTGCACCGAAAACCTTTGCTTGATTCCTCGGGACTCCACGCCTGCGCCTGCCTCCTTAGCACCAAAAGAGGAAACTGGTACACTGCGCCCGCTTGCCTAACCTTGGTCGTCATGGCTCATGTCATGTGAGCCTCGCGATGTGCACCTTGCATTGATATCTCTGCTCCTCAGGAGCCAGCCTGGTGAGGCCGCCCCCCAGGGAGATCTTAGTGTCGTCCGCCCCGCGAGGCTTGGCCCCTCGCAAGGGTCTTGGGTTTTTGTTGATGAAGCTGGGCCATACTGGGCTGTTGATAGAGCCACGCCGTGGGCCGCTGTCACATCCCTAGCTTATGGTACTGCCTGGTGTTTTGCATCTTGTTGCATCATGATTAAATTCTATTTAAGTTGAAATAGGGATTGACCAAACCCTAGCATATGAAAGAATTCAACTAGGTTCAAATAAAAATATTTTCAATGAACCCAAAATGCCTTCCCAAAAATGTTCATCATCTTTGGATTGGCCTAGAACCTCTGCCAAAAATGGTGCACATTTTTCTAGGACACTTTGGATTTTTGAATTAATCCATAAATATTTGAATTTGGACATTTAAATCTTATAAATATTTTTAATTGTCCAAATAATCCTGAAAGTACTTGAGGGCTGTTGGGAAATATTTCAAAGGTGACTAAAATTATTTTCAGGATTTTACCAAGTGGTTTAGTATTTTTACTAAATCAAAAACAACAGCAGAAAATAGAAAACACAGAAATAAAAGAGAGAGAGAGAGAGAGAGAGAGAGAGAGAGACTACCTGTGTTACTTGCAGGCCCAGCCCACCTGGCGGCCCAGCCACCTGGCCGGCCCATCGAGGGCAGGGGCGTCTTCTTCCTCCTGCCAGAAGGCAGAGGAGAAGACAGCCACGGCGCCGCGGCGTGCCACGCCGGCAGCTGCCTGCCTGGCTGCCCCCTCGTCGCCCTGGACTCCCTCCGCGATGCCACGCACTCCCTCTCGACCCCCTCGCTCTCTCCCTGGACCCCCTCCCCCTCCTCTGCTCTCTCCCGCAGAGCTCAGCGTCGCCACTCGTCACCACCGCGGCCACCATGCCCCCGCCGACTCACTAGCGTGCCCATCAGCTCCGCCTCATCACCACACGTCGACAAGCCAACGGCCACGACCTCGGGAGCCCCTCATCATCGGCATCTTCGTCGTCATCAAGCTTCGGCACCGACGACCGCCGCTGTCGATTCGCTTGCTCCAGCTCCTCCCCGACCCCGCCGTGCTTCTCCACCGAACCGCTGTGAGCTTCTGCCACGTTTCCCCCTTTTTCCGCTGTTCCCCGCGCCCTCTAGCCGCCGCCCCACGAGCATCGAGCTCCGGCCATCGCCATGGCCGGCGAGCCTCGCCCTCCCGAGCTCTTTCGCTCGTCTCCATCGCACCCGCGTGCTCTCCAGGTCCCTACGAAGCCGAAGAAGCCCTTGTTTGGCCTCCCCGTGCACCGCAGCGACGCCTGCCTCATGCCCGTGGCTTCGGCAGCCGCCCGGCTCAACGCCATCGCCAACTCCGGTGACCCTGCGCCCCCTGCTGCCTTCGTTGGATGCGCGGGAGGAAGGGCTGCAGACTGGTGTCCTTCGCGCGTCGAACCGTTGCCGGAGCAGCGTCTCCGGCGAGCTTCCACCACGGTTTTGGTCGCCGCCGGCCAACTCCGGCGGGCTGACGTGGCGCCGTCATTAGGGGCTAATCACCCTGCTAACTAAACTATGTGCCACTAACAGTGGGCCCCACGCCCTATTTAATCCCCGTTTTGTTTCTGTTTAGGTTAGTTTAAAACCCAGCAGGACCCACATGCCTGAGTTGACACCGCTGACGTGGCCTTTGACTGGGCCCACACGTCAGCGACCCTAACCAGCACCGTGACACTGACCAGTGGGACCCACTGGTCAGGTTTGACCTGGATCGTGCCCGGTTGACCTGCTGATGTCATGATGGTGTGAGGCTGATGTAGTAATCCTTTTCTGGAATTTAAATAAATCTTAAATGATTTATTTATTTCAGAAAATATCCAAAACTTTGTAAAATCATAGAAAATAATCTATAACTCCAATGGAAATAAATTATATATGAAAAATGATCAGAAAAATATGAAGAATCTTTTTATGCCATGTTCATGCATGTTTGAGCAAGCTAACATCGTAGGATGAAACATGATTAGGCCAACTTTCATAATAGGTTTGGAGTTGGAATTTGATGTAATTTTGAATTTCACTTCAATTGAAATGACTTTCAATTGCATTAGCCCAAATCACAACATATTGCCATGTCATGATCATGCATCATATTGTTGCATCGCATTGATTGTGTTCCCTCTTGTTTGTCGGTGTTTGTTCCCCCTCGGTAGACGTATATTCTGGCGACGAGAACGATGACACCGATGAAGTGTGTTCCTCTTCAGAAGTGTCAGGCAAGCAAAACCCCCTTGTTCATTCCGATACAATCCCAATCTCTCGCTCCTGCTCTCTTTTACTGCATTAGGACAACAATGATTCAACTGTTACATGCTGCGGTAGTTGAACCCCTTTCCTCTGCATGACCTGTCATTGCCACAGTAAATAGATGAAACCCACTAGCATGAGTAGGAGTTGTTTGAGCCCTAATGTGCCTACTCATTCATTCTTGTTTTTCATGCCTGCTATTGCTTAGAGTTGTGTCAGGTCTGATTCATCGGGGATGAATTGGAAAGTTGTGAACATGTCCTACTGTTGAGAGCTAAGTGTGTGAACACGATTTGGTAAAGGTAGCGGTGAGAGGCCATGTAGGAGTAAATGGTGGGTTGTCTCATTGCAGCTGTCCTCAGGAACTGAGTTCTGTGTTTGTGATCCATGAACAGTTACTACCACACATTGGGCTCCGGGCGCTCCAAGCTCTCTCGACTTATTAATCAACCTGATCTATGTCCAGGAGTTGCAACTAGTTTCTGGTGTTTGTAGGTAGTGTTAGTAGTCTACCAAGTGGCACCCGGTACAGGTGGGCTTGGGACAGACTACGCACAGTGGCACGGTGTACCAAGTGGCACTCGGATGGTGGGCTTGGGAACCCTACACACATCGTTTGGGGCCGTGAACGACACCCCGGCCGGATCTCCTTGCGGATGGAACCCGAATAGGCGATAAACCTGGACTTGAGACTTGTTGGTTAGTCAGGTCGTGGCCGACTCCCTCGCCAGGCTTCCGCTTGAAGGTTGCCGAGATACACGATGTGTACATGGTGGTAAGTGGCGAGAGCGTGTGTGAAGAAGTACACCCCTGCAGGGTTACCATTATCTATTCGAATATCCGGATTCCTCAGATATGGAAACTTGGACCCCTTGCATAGTTCATAGACAAGTGAAAGTGGATACTCTAAAATGCGCAAGATAAGCGTGAGTGCTATGGATGGCATTCTTGTAGGGAGATGGGAGCGGATCCATAGTGGAATATTGATATGGTGACTATGTGGACTCGTGTGCGCCACCTCAAAAGAGTTACTTGCAGTCGTAGTTCAGGTTAGCCACTGAGTCAAAGCTGGCTTACTACAGTTCAACTCCACCACCCCCTTTGTTGATACCGATGCATATGTAGTTAGTTCTGATATAAGTCTTGCTGGGTACATTTGTACTCACGTTTGCTTAATTTATGTTTTGCAGAGGGACTTCAGTCTCGCTAGTAGTTCCACGTGGACTTTGATGTTTAGCTTGATACCTCAGCTACGATCTTGTGCCCTCGATAGGATCTTGTAGATAGTCAGGTTTCTCAGTCTTTTTCATTTGTAGATGTCTGTACTCAGACATGTTAAGCTTCCGCTTGTGCTTTGACTTGTATGCTCTGTATGTTGGGTCATGAGACCCATGTTTGTAATACTTGGCTCCTCGGAGCCTAATGAATAAATACTCTGAGTCGTAGAGTCTTGTTGTGATGCCATGTTGTATTGCACATATTGAGCATATTGTGTGTATGATTGAAATGCTTGGTATGTGTGGGATCCGACAACCTAGTTGTTTATCCTTGGTAGCCTCTCTTATGGGGAAATGTAGGTCTTGTGCTTCCATGAGCCATAGTAGTCTGCTACATCCCGGTTCACCGGAGCCCTGCTAGCCCAGCACTACTGCTCCGGAACACTTGACTGGCCAGCATGTGATTCACTTCGTTCCTGTGTCTGTCCCTTTGGGGAAATGTCACGCGGTGACTTCCGGAGTCCTGCCTAGCCTGCTATAGCCCGGGTTCCCGGAGTCCTGTTAGCCCAGTGCTACAGCCCGGATTCGCACGCTGCTGACCGACATGCTTGATGTTGATTCATGTATGCGAGTCCCCGTAAGTTAGTGCCACTTTGGGTTCACGACTAGTCATGTCGGCCCAGGTTCTCTGTCATATGGATGCTAGCGACACTATCATATACGTGAGCCAAAAGGCACAAACGGTCCCGGGCCATGGTAAGGCGACACCCGTGGGAATACCATGCGTGAGGCCGCAAAGTGATATGAGGTGTTACAGGCTAGATTGGTGTGACTTACAATCGGGGTCCTGACAGCTTTGGTATCAGCGCCTAACTGGCTGTAGGATTACCATGCCAAGCTGGTCAAAGTCGTGTCTAGAAATGCTTTAGTTATATAAGGGAATTGATTGTGGATGGGAACGTAAGGCTCTTTTTACTCCTTTACCTTATGCCCTTCTGCTCTGAGTCAACCTCTTCTTTTCTATGGGGGTTAAGAACTAGGCTTCTCTTCTATCTCTCAGGATGACGTGTTACTAAACTGTAGTTGCCTAGGATTGTTGAGTTCAAGCCTCAGATCAGTTCCTACTACTTCCATATGTTCATAGCTGGCCTCAGAACCTTGATATTGTGATGTTGAGTGGTTATGCCACCATTTTTTGCAGGATGTCTCAAATAATTTTGAGCATTTACAGCTGTTATGCTGTCTGAGTCATCCCAGGTTTCTAAATAGTCTGATGCACTTGCAAATCTTTCCTCCATGTTCCCGTTGTATTTTTGGGCCATATTAAGCACACTAATCGGTGTGTTGAGGTACTCCGTTGCCTTGACGTGTATGTTGGAGTTAGTATTATGACCCTAGGTGTCCTCGAGAATTTAGCAATGCTTCCGTATCCCTAGGGTGATGATTCTGGCCATCATTATTGGAAGCATCCCGTGATGCCATTTAGTAGTAGGTATCCTCCTCCTGGGTTTTGAACCCGAGATTCACCCTACTTCATGTTGTTAGTATTTGCTAGTTCCCTTAATATATTAGTAACCTTGCGATAGTCCTCGAGGTCCGTGGTATTTCCTTCTTCCAAATACCATGAACCATTAAGGCAGAAGTTCTTTGAACCAAAAGATCACCATTAGAGTACTCATGAGGAGTTCTCCATTCATAATTGTGATTCTGCCAGTTCTACCTTTCTGCATGGGTTATCCGGAAGAAATATGTTGAACTCGTTCGACATACTAATCTATGCATCCACAACTCAGAAAGTTATATGTTCCTTTGAGTTGTCCCCCTTCAGTTATATTCCGACCTTCATCTATCAATTGATAGTCAAGAGTATGTGAGCATTCGTTCATCGATGCCTATCATTCTTATGGTCCGTCAAACCATTCTAGTTCAGAATGACTAGGAGAAACAAACTCCAGTACCTCATCCATTTCTAGGATTGGGTCAAAGCAGTTGTATTTCGCAGATCAAATGCAATCAAGCTATTGGTCTATTCTACCCTGTAGTATTATCCACTTTATGTCAGGAATGTCATGAGAATTGCACCTTACCTTATGAATTCTTGACGTAGTGATACTTCTCGCCATCATTATTCATTCCTCGGTGTCGTGTTGTCGCAACCGGAATACCGACAAGTGAATCGTGATGTGTGAAATCAATACTCCTAGCAACCCTTTGCTTGGTAGTTAATGGACATTAATATCATTCTTAGTGTGCTAATTATTGAATCATCACCCTAAGGTTAATCGTGCTACCTAGTCCTTATTTCCTGGTGCACTCTTCGATCAACGGGTTAGGATTTTGCCAAACCCTTGCTCTTTTGATCATATCATCTTGCCCTGAAAAGCAAGATTGATCTCGAGCTTAGTATCATGTCGGTGGTCCGTGATTTTCCGAATATCTTCTCGGAAGTATTACCAGGTTGTCACCTGACCGCTATGTGGAGTTCGTGATCAAGTTGGTTTCTTGCAAACCAGCCATTCTCCAAGAATCTGTGTCGGTTACCCCCCTGAGCTAGTTGGTTAAGCTAAACAATAACTTGGAGAGTTCGAAGATAAAAGCTTGCCAACTTAGTTCGTCTCAAGGGATATATTTTCATGTGTTGAAGATAGATGATATCTTCATCGATTGGTCCCTGTGATCAGTTGTTGGACCTATTGTCATATCAAAACTTTGATTTGAGTATGGGCTATCATCAAATCAAATCAGAACCAACGATGTTCATAATGTTGTATTACTCGTGGTTGATCCCTCAAGCATACACCATTATATCTTTTGGGTCTGACCAATGCTATCACTTGTTCACATAATTATGGAATTCCATCTCCATGGAAACCTGGATGAATTGTTGTTGAGCCCATCAGCAACACTGCTACCTTCTCCATGATTCGTGTTGAACATCCAGCTAGCATTGGAAACTTTATAAGCATTATCTTCATGTTTCGTTCATGAAGCATATGTTTGGATGAAGAAAGTGACTACCTTTGATTCATGTGCATTTGGTGAAAGTTGCTGCCGTGAATTCAAGAAAGTTAGTTTTGCTTCCTCTGGAATCATCCCAAGTGAGTCATGCACATGTGCGAAGTATTCTATGGCTTGGAGACTTGCAACCTTCATTCTATATGTATCCCTAGCACACGAAGCCACTGATTGATTTGTTCAAGGATAAGAAGTTTAAATGCTATTCCCGAAGGGCCCAGACGGACATGCACAAGACTTCGTTATTTCAATGATGGTTCACCATCTGAACCTGGTAGTGTTTTATTATAAGACTACTATGTGGTCATGCTTGTCTTGGACAGTGTGTTCATAGGTTTGTAGCAGAACCAGCTTATGTTTTGGAGCTTGCTATCGTAGTTCATTTCCCGAGAATCTTGCAACACCATATCATCGACTTGTGTTGCAAACTTTCTTTTCAGACATGCCGAGTCTGAAGTATCCTATCACCAATCGGATCTGAATCTCAGGCAGATATGATGGTTGGAACATTCCCAACAGTTGCATTTTGTTCCCAGCTTGCACCGCCATTGTGCCAATTCCCCATGGGTTGCCCTTCTCGGTAGTTGCTGTCCAATATCATCTTCAAAAGTGGACTTACCATGAGTCCCGTCCATTTCTGATGATAAGCAAAAATCATCCATTGCGTTGTCTTCAACAAGGTAGTCCACATCATCCATTCTAGTCTGGGTATGCCATTCCTCTGAACTTCACCAAACGATTGTTGGTGAATTCCCTTAGGCTGGTGTAGAGAGTTTCAATGATCTCCGTATCAAAAGTAATTCTTTTTGCCACTTAAGGGAATAACTCTATGAGTCATCTCCCCTAAGATATCTCGTTATGGTATCATGGGCAACTTAACTCCTCGCTACCTTGAAACCCCCTCACCATCTATTTAAGCGTGGAATTGTTTCCTACCAAAATCGAGCCACCACCTTCTATTTCCTATCACCCCGATGAGTGTCTCGTATCTTAGCTCAAGAGATATTCCTACGTCTCATTTCGTGAGTTGATCCTGAGTTGTTCAATCTTCGAGAAGATCGATCCTTCTAGAGTTTCCCTTTCTCCTTCGTGTCATGTTGGACAAAGATCTCGAAGGCCAAGACATCAAGATCATGTGGTAGAATGAACCAACATCTTTGATGAGGGCACTTGGATCATGAAGATCGTGCTAGCTTTGTATCCCCTCTGTCTTCTTACCTCACGTCTTGAATCTCGGGACAAGATTCTTGTTTAGTGGGGGTGAGCTGTCACATCCCTAGCTTATGGTACTGCCTGGTGTTTTGCATCTTGTTGCATCATGTTTAAATTCTATTTAAGTTGAAATAGGGATTGACCAAACCCTAGCATCATAAAGAATTCAACTAGGTTCAAATAAAAATATTTTCAATGAACCCAAAATGCCTTCCCAAAAATGTTCATCATCTTTGGATTGGTCTAGAACCTCTGCCAAAAATGGTGCACATTTTTCTAGGACACTTTGGATTTTTGAATTAATCCATAAGTATTTGAATTTGGACATTTAAATCTTATAAATATTTTTAATTGTCCAAATAATCCTGAAAGTACTTGAGGGCTGTTGGGAAATATTTCAAAGGTGCCTAAAATTATTTTCAGGATTTTACCAAGTGGTTTAGTATTTTTACTAAATCAAAAACAACAGCAGAAAAATAGAAAAACAGAAATAAAAGAGAGAGAGAGAGAGAGAGACTACCTGTGTTACCTGCAGGCCCAGCCCACCTGGCCGGCCCACCGAGGGCAGGGGTGTCTTCTTCCTCCTGCCAGAAGGCAGAGGAGAAGACAACCACGGCGCAGCGGCGTGCCACGCCGGCAGCTGCCTGCCTGGCTGCCCCCTCGTCACCCTGGTCTCCCTCCGCGATGCCACGCACTCCCTCTCGACCCCTTTGCTCTCTCCCTGGACCCCTCCTCCTCCTCTGCTCTCTCCCTCAGCACCACCGAGCGGAGCTCACCGTCGCCGCTCGTCACCACCGCGGCCACCGTGCCCCCGCCGACTCACTAGCGTGCCCATCGGCTCCGCCTCATTACCACACGTCGACAAGCCAACAGCCACGACCTCGGGAGCCCCTCATCGCCGGCATCTTCGTCGTCATAAATTTTCGGCACCGACGACCGCCGCCGTCGATTCGCTTGCTCCAGCTCCTCCCCGACCCTGCCGTGCTTCTCCATCGAACCGCTGTGAGCTTCTGCTATGTTTCCCCCTTTTTCCGCTGTTCCCCGCGCCCTCTAGCCGTCGCCCCGCGAGCATCGAGCTCCGGCCATCGCCATGGCCGGCGAACCTCGCGCTCCCGAGCTCTTCCGCTCGTCTACGTAGCACCCGCATGCTCTCCAGGTCGCTACGAAGCCATAGAAGCCCTTGTTTGGCCTCCCCATGCACCGCAGCGATGCCTGCCTCGTGCCCGTGGCTTCGGCAGCTGCCCGGCTCAACGCCGTTGCCAACTCCGACGACCCTGCGCCCCCCTGCTGCCTTCATTAGATGCATGGAGGAAGGGCTGCAGACTGGTGTCCTTCGCGTGTCGAACCGCTGCCGGAGCAGTGTCTCCGGCGAGCTTCCACCATGGTTTTGGTCGCCGCCGGCCAACTCCGGCGGGCTGACGTGGTGCCGTCATTAGGGGCTAATCACCCCGCTAACTAAACTATGTGCCACTGACAGTGGGCCCCACGCCCTATTTAATCCCAGTTTTGTTTCTGTTTAGGTTAGTTTAAAACCCAGCGGGACCCACATGCCTGAGTTAACCCCGCTGACGTGGCCTTTGACTGGGCCCACACGTCAGTGACCCTAACCAGCACCGTGACACTGACCAGTGGGACCCACTGGTCAGGTTTGACCTGGATCGTGCCCGGTTGACCTGCTGACGTCATGATGGTGTCAGGCAGATGCAGTAATCCTTTTCTGGAATTTAAATAAATCTTAAATGATTTATTTATTTCAGAAAATATCCAAAACTTTGAAAAATCTTAGAAAATAATCTATAACTCCAATGGAAATAAATTATATATGAAAAATGATCAGAAAAATATGAAGAATCTTTTTATGCCATGTTCATGCATGTTTGAGCAAGCTAACATCACTGTTTAGGATGAAACATGATTAGGCCAACTTTCATAATAGGTTTGGAGTTGGAATTTGATGTAGTTTTGAATTTCACTTCAATTGAAATGACTTTCTATTGCATTAGCCCAAATCATAGCATATTGCCATGTCATGATCATGCATCATATTGTTGCATCGCATTGATTGTGTTCCCTCTTGTTTGTCGGTGTTTGTTCCCCCTCGGTAGACGTATATTCCGGCAACGAGAACGATGACACCGATGAAGTGTGTTCCTCTTCAGAAGTGTCAGGTAAGCAAAACCCCCTTGTTCATTCCGATACAATCCCACTCTCTCGCTCCTGCTCTCTTTTACTGCATTAGGGCAACAACGATTCAACTGTTACATGTTGTGGTAGTTGAACCCCTTTCCTCTGCATGACCTGTCATTGCCACAGTAAATAGATGAAACCCACTAGCATGAGTAGGAGTTGTTTGAGCCCTTATGTGCCTACTCATTCATGCTTGTTTGTCATGCCTGCTATTGCTTAGAGTTGTGTCAGGTCTGATTCATCGGGGATGAATTGGAAAGTTGTGAACATGTCCTACTGTTGAGAGCTAAGTGTGTGAACACGATTTGGTAAAGGTAGCGGTGAGAGGCCATGTAGGAGTAAATGGTGGGTTGTCTCATTGCAGCCGTCCTCAGGAACTGAGTTCTGTGTTTGTGATCCATGAACAGTTACTACCACACATTGGGCTCCGGGCGCTCCAAGCTCTCTCGACTTATGAATCAACCTGATCTCTGTCTAGGAGTTGCAACTAGTTTCTGGTGTTTGTAGGTAGTGTTAGTAGTCTACCAAGTGGCACCCGGTACAGGTGGGCTTGGGACAGACTAGGCACAGTGGCACCCGGATGGTGGGCTTGGGAACCCTGCACACATTGTTTGGGGCCGTGAGCGACACCCCGGCCGGATCTCCTTGCGGATGGAACTCGAATAGGCGATAAACCTGGACTAGAGAGTTGTTGGTTAGTCAGGTCGTGGCCGACTCCCTCGCCAGGCTTCCGCTTGAAGGTTGCCGAGATACACGATGTGTACATGGTGATAAGTGGCGAGAGCGTGTGTGAAGAAGTACACCCCTGCAGGGTTATCATTATCTATTCGAATAGCCGAATTCCTCGGATATGGAAACTTGGACTCCTTGCATAGTTCATAGACAAGTGAAAGTGGATACTCTAAAATGCGCAAGATAAGCGTGAGTGCTATGGATGGCGTTCTCGTAGGGAGACGGGAGAGGATCCATAGTGGAGTATTGATATGGTGACTATGTGGACTCGTGTGCGCCACCTCAAAAGAGTTACTTGCAGTCGTAGTTCAGGTTAGCCACTGAGTCAAAGCTGGCTTACTGCAGTTAAACTCCACCACCCCCTTTGTTGATACCGATGCATATGTAGTTAGTTCTGATGTAAGTCTTGCTGGGTACATTTGTACTCACGTTTTCTTAATTTATGTTTTGCAGAGAGACTTCAGTCTCGCTAGTAGTTCCACGTGGACTTCGACGTTTAGCTTGATACCTCAGCTACGATCTTGTGCCCTCGACAGGATCTTGTAGATAGTCAGGTTTCTCAGTCTTTTTCATTTGTAGATGTCTATACTCAGACATGTTAAGCTTCCGCTTGTGCTTTGACTTGTATGCTCTGTATGTTGGGTCATGAGACCCATGTTTGTAATACTTGGCTCCTCGGAGCCTAATGAATAAATACTCTGAGTCGTAGAGTCTTGTTGTGATGCCATGTTGTATTGCACATATTGAGCATATTGTGTGTATGATTGAAATGCTTGGTATGTGTGGGATCTGACAACCTAGTTGTTTATCCTTGGTAGCCTCTCTTATGGGGAAATGTAGGTCTTGTGCTTCCATGAGCCATAGTAGTCCACTACAGCCCGGTTCACCGGAGCCCTGCTAGCCCAGCACTACTGCTCCAGAACACTTGACTAGCCGGCATGTGATTCACTTCGTTCCTGTGTCTGTCCCTTTGGGGAAATGTCACGCGGTGACATCCGGAGTCCTGCCTAGCCTGCTACAGCCTGGGTTCCCGGAGTCCTGTTAGCCAGTGCTACAGCCCGGATTCGCACGCTGCTGACCGACAAGCTCGATGTTGATTCATGTATGCCTGTCCCCGTAAGTTAGTGCCACTTTGGATTCACAACTAGTCATGTCGGCCCGGGTTCTTTGTCATATGGATGCTAGCGACACTATCATATACATGAGCTAAAAGGCGCAAACGGTCCCCGGCCATGGTAAGGCGACACCCGTGGGAATACCGTGCGTGAGGCCGCAAAGTGATATGAGGTGTTACAGGCTAGATCAGTGTGACTTAGAATCAGGGTCTTGACAACCGCAGGCACACAAGTCTGGGTACCCCCATTCCGAGGCGAAGCCAAAGGGCAAGTATGGAGCGCCGCGGGCCCCAACCGCCTACGGCCTCGAATGATGTGTGGCGATTAATGGGACGTGGGCACCTCCTATCCCACGCTGCCTCGGCAACTGCTCCTGGCTGACATAAAGGATGGCATCTACCGTGAAGCCTTCATTGCCCTTCCTCAGTCTTGCTCCAGATCCCCTTTACCTTCTACTCAGAAAACCTCCAGATCTGTCACATCCCTATGTTAGTCATGCATTAGGATTGGTTGAACATGTGCATCATGTTTAAATTTATTTTAAATTTGAAATGGGGATGACAGAACCCCCAGCACCCCCCTGAAACAACTAGGGTTTACTAAAAACTTTTTCAATGAACCTGAAATGCCCTTCTAAAAAGCCCACCTTTTTTGTTTTGGGTTAAAACCTTTGACAAAAATGGTGCACATTTTTCTAGGACATCTTAAGGTCATTGGATTAATTCTTATAGTATTTGCATTTGGGCATTTAAATGCTCAAATAATCATAAACTAAAATGTTTGCTGTTGGATATATTCTAAGCAGTAGCCATGATTAGTTTTATGATTTTTGGAAATGCCCTGGCATTTTTAATAAAGCCCTGAGTTTACAGAAATAATAGAATAAATAAAAAAACAGAAAAAGAGAGAGAAAGGAACTTACCAGGCTCAGCCCACCTAGCCCACCAGCCGGCCCACCTAGCTGGCCCGGCCCAGCAGCCGCTCCACGCAGCTGCTTCGCCTAGCCAGCGAAGCGAGCAGGTGCTCGACGGCGAGCACAGGAGCTCGCCATGCCACCTCCCTGCTTCCCTGCTTCAGCCGGCCACCGCCTCGACGCCGCGAACGCCTCCACGACGCGCACCGAAGCCCCTGGACACGCCCATTCCCCCTGCCTCTCTCCCTCGCTCCCTCGACGCCATGGCCGACGCAGCCGCGCCCGCGCCGTCATGAAACCCGCAGCCACCGCCGTCCACTCGTTGCCTCGCCGTGCCAAAAAGTTCCACCGTCATCCACTGCTTTGCCTCGACCCATCCCCGAACGCTCGCTCGCCCCGGAGACGCTGCACCGAGCTCGTCTTCAACCTCGGTCGCCGGAGATCCCCCTCGCCGCCCCGCTCGCTCCAGCTCTTCCCCGACCTCACCGTCAGCTCCGTCGCAACCGCCGTGAGCCCAGCTACCTCCCCACCCTCTCCGTTCCCTCTCTCGAGCCCCGTAGCGACTGCACGTAGCTTACCCGCACGCGCCGCCGCGAAGCTCGTCGCCGACGAGGCTCCGCCACCCAATGGCCGCGCCACCCTGTCCACTAGCCCTACCGCACCCCAAGGAGCTCAACACACTAACCCACGCGCCTCTTCGTGCCCCCTGGCGACGAGTCCGAGCTCACCCGAGCTCCGGCCGCTGCCAAACTCGTCGCCGGCGTCACTCCGGTGACCATTTGGTCAGGCACGGGTGCCTAACGCACTCACCGCACATCGTAGCGCCTCGCTAGTGCGTCAGTTTCCCCGCTAGCTCGCTGCAGCAGCAAAACCACCTACGGCTGAGCTCCGGCCGCCGCCCGGCTCGATGTCGTCGTTGTTTCCGGCCACCCCAGCACCAACCAATGCCCCCGTTGGATGCGCCACATCGCCAGCTATCCATAGCACCCACCTGCGCATCGAACCGTGGCCAGAGCAGCGATTCCAACGCTCTCCGCCGTCTAGGCCTCGCCGGCGGCTAAACGCCGGCAGGTTTGGCCCGGGTTGAGCCCAGTTTGACTTTCCCCTGTGTCACTGACGTGTGGGCCCCAGGCCACTAATTAAACTAGGTTAGTATTAGTTTAACACTAACTAAACTTAGTTAGTTAGTTGACACTGACAGACGGGACCCACAGGTCAGGGTTAACCTGGACCGTCTCAGTTGATCCCTGACGTCACACTGACGCGAGGCTGACGCAGTAAATCCTTTTCTGGATTTATTCCTTAATAGGAAATTCTAGAAAATAGCCAAAACTTCTAAAAATCATAGAAAATCAACCACAACTCCAAATCAAACAAATTATATATGAAAAATGATCAGAAAAAATTCAATCTATCCATCTGTAATGGTTTCATGCATGACAAAACAAGTTAACCTTGCTGTTTAAGCAAAATAAGATAATGCACTAATAAGGCTATGTTAAATGAACTAACATTTGAATCTTTGATTCAAATGAGTTCATTCCTTTCTGTTTTAGCTTGCATTAGGCCAAGACACATTCATTTTTCCATGTCATAGCATGCATCATATTGTTGCATATTGTCATGTGTTGATTATGTTTCGGTGTGTCTTTCGTTGTAGGTTCTGCCTCCGAGGATAACCCCGAGTATCCGTCTGAAGGGCAGTACCCTACTACCACTACATCAGGCAAGCAACACATTGATCATTCCGATACAAACCCATGTTCTCGCTTCTGCTCTTGTTTACTGCATTAAGACAACGCGATTCAAACCGCTGTGTGCTACGGTAGTTGAACCCTTATCATCTCCATGACCTGTCATTGCCACGGTAACTAGATGAAACCCACTAGCATGTGTAGGAGTTGATTGAGCCATGTATGTGTTTCCTACCTTGCTATGCCTGCTATGCTTAGAGTTGTGTCAGGTTTGGTTCATCTGGGTGATGGGCTAGAGTGAAATGATTATGTCGGTAATGTGAGGGATGTGTTGAACATGATTTGGTAAAGGTATTGATGAGAGGCCATGTAGGAGTACATGGTGGGTTGTTTCATTGAGGCCGTCCATAAGAACTGAGATCTGTATGTGCGATTTAAGATTCAGTTACTACCATACATTGGGCCCGAAACCAATGGACCCTCTCGGCTTCTTATTCACCCTAGTACTCTGTCCAGGAGTTGCAATTAGTTTCTGGTGTTTGTAGGTTATGTGTTGGCGGTCGTGCGTAGCGCTGACCCTAGGGGTGGGCTATGTTGCGGTAGATACACCGTGGCACGGTGTACCGAGTCACCCGTTTGGTGTCTCGGGAACCCTGTCCACATCGTTCGGGGCCGTATGTGGAAACCTCGGCTGGACTCCCTGCGGATGGAACCTGGATAGGCGATAAACCTGGACTAGAGGCTTGAGTGTTTAGGTAGGCCGTGGTCGACACCCTCGTTGGGCTTCCGCTTGAAGGTTGCCGAGTACATGTCATGTAAACGGCGGTAAGTGGTGAAAGCGTGTATGAAGAAGTACACCCCTGCAGGGTATAAAACTATTCGAATAGCCGTGTCCGCGGTAAAGGACTACTTCGTTGCCTATATAGTTCATAGACAAGTTAATGGATACTACTAAAAGACTCAAGATAAGTGTGAGTACCGAGGATGGCCCTCTCGTAGGATGACGAGGGAGGATCCCCGGTGGAGTTTTGTGTTGGTGAGTAGTGGACTTGTGTGCGAAAACTATTTTATTAGTGGTGTTTCATAGGATAGCTTAGCCAAGAGTCAAAGCTGGCTTGCGGCAATAACTCCACCACCTTCTTGAGAACGAGCATGTATTGTAGGTTCTGATGTAAGACTTGCTGAGTACCTTTGTACTCATGTTTGCTTAATTACTGTTTTCAGACGACAACACCGCCCCCTCCGATGGGTTCTATGTAGACCTTGATGCCGACGAGTGACTAGCCACCGAGGAGGTGATCCTGGCCATGGAGGGCCCTATGTAGATAGACAGGCTTCGAGAAGCCTTCTTGCTTTCTAGTGTCTGTACTCAGACTATTTGCTTCCGCATGTGCTTGTATGCTTGTATGACTTGAGTGTCGGGTCATGTGACCCCTACCTGTATGAACATGTTATGTATGGCTCTCTGGAGCCTTTAAATAAAGTACTTGAGTTGTAGAGTTTTGTTGTGATGCCATGTTGTATTTGCACATATCGAGCATATTGTGTGTATGATTGAAATGCTTGGTATGTGTGGGATCCGACAATCTAGTTGTTTATCCTTGGCAGCCTTTCTTATGGGGAAATCTAGTCTAGTGCTCCTCGAGCCATAGTAGTCCGCTACAGCCCGGTTCACCGGAGTCCTGCTAGCCCAGCACTACTGCTCAGGACACTTGACTGGCCGGCATGTGTTTCACTTTGTTCCTATGTCTGTCCCTTCGGGGAAATGTCACACGGTGACATCCGGAGTCCTGCCTAGCCTGCTACAGCCCTGGTTCCCCGGAGTCCTGTTAGCCCAGTGCTACAGCCCGGATTCACACGCTGATGAGCGACATGCTCGATGTGATTCATGTATGCCTGTCTCCATAGGTCTGTGCCGCTTTGGGTTCACGACTAGCCATGTCGGCCCGGGTTCTCTGTCATATGGATGCTAGCGACACTATCATATACGTGAGCCAAAAGGCACAAACGGTCCCGGGCCATGGTAAGGCGACACCCGTGGGATACCGTGCGTGAGGCCGCAATGTGATATGAGGTGTTACCGGCTAGATCGTTGTGACTTGGTATCGGGGTCCTGACAGCGTTGGCATCAGAGATGGACTGCCTGTAGGTTCGTTGAGCCAAACTGGTCGATGTCGAGTCTAGAAATGCTTTAGCTATATGTAGGGGAATTGATTGTGGGAGGGAACGTAAGGCTCTTTTACTCCTTTACCTTATGCCCTCTAATCTGAGTCATTCTCTTCTCATTCAACGTGGGTTAAGGACTAGGCTCTCTTCTTCTATCAGGTTCACGTGTTACTAATCCATGGTAGCTTATAGGATTGTTGTTACAAGCCTCAGTACAATTTCTACTACTTTTAGTATGTTGCTAGTTGAATCAGAACCCTGATATGATGTTGTTGAGTGGTATTGCATACTGTTGTGGATGTCTCAATCCTTTTCTGAGCATTTACATCTGTTATGCTGTCCAATTTTCCCTAGAATTTCTAATGTCTTTGCATTGTGGTTGTGCTTTCAGATGGCCACTCGTGCTCAAAACCAAGTGGTTCGCCCGACCCGGTGCCTCGATGTGCCCGGTCATATTGCTATGTTAGTCCGGGTAATGATCGAGACGGGTTACCGTTGGTATCCCGAATACACTGTCGAAGAGCAATTCCGAGACTTCAACCAGAGCCAATATCTCTGCACCGTCAGGATATTTCCTTCTTATCCTGGATCTACCGAGCCCCTCCACTGTTCTTATGGACTCGGGGTTACTGTTGAGATGGTTGTGCAGGATGCTGCCTATTCCATGATGACCATCATGCAAGTCCGGACTGGCCTGCTTCGGAACACCGACTTTCGTTATATGCCAGCTTCACTCCCGGGAGCGCAAGGGTATCTCCAGGCTAACTCCACACGTGAGGACTCACTAACTCGCACTACTACCGAGATGCTCGAGGATAAGGACCGAGAGAATCGGGCCTTGAGACTGGAGCTTTTCAACACCCGTGCTGATCATTGGGCCACTTTGACTCGGTTTGCACCTGCGGTGCAAGCTGGATGTATGGATACAAGGGATTTGTATCCTGTGAGATCTGCTCTGCCAGACATGGTGGATTGGCATGATGTGGGAGGCATCACCCCACCATGTGGTCCCTGCAAGCCACTGTTTGTTGGTCCAAGACCTCATCCTAGCCCCTTTGGTCCACAAGCTCCTCAGGACCGTCTGTTCCCGGATGATCACGTTGAACTTCCAGGCTATGGAGGTGATTTCTATGAGAACTACTA
Organism: Triticum urartu; assembly: GCF_003073215.2. Taxonomy (NCBI): domain Eukaryota; kingdom Viridiplantae; phylum Streptophyta; class Magnoliopsida; order Poales; family Poaceae; genus Triticum; species Triticum urartu. Next base: position 335,826,698 of record NC_053024.1, on the reverse strand, counting down.
CGGAGCTGTCTGAGTTAGTAGTAGTATCACTAGTATTGTAATAGCTGTATCTCCACTGTCCTGCGTGACTTGTGGAATATGACTTAGTGTGTAATCAATTCCGGAGGTGTAGACAAATAATGTATAGGAGCCTGGAATGCCTCCGATGAGATGTAACGTCTTTCATCATAGTTGTACTGTAGCCTGGACTTGTACTAAACTATGTATGGTGTGTATGACCGTTGGTATATATATGGCAGTTCTATATTACCCTGACATACGGATGGACATCTCTGCATTCCGTGTTATCCATTACATTCTGCACTTCCTTGCTAAGTTTGTGCCATCCTTATCTAAACCGTTGTCTTGTTTTCTCCTAGGATGGCCAACACCTGCAGTAACCCTGCTGCCCCGGAGCAGGGGGAAGCCAGTGCAGCTAGGGGTGAAAATCTGCCTCACCCGCCTTCTCTGGCCGAAGTGATGCTGGAGGCGGAAAGAAACAAGCGTGAGACTAACCGCTTGCTGGAGCGGATTGAGCATAACACTGCACGCCATCAGCGAAATGACTTGGTGTCAATCAATGGCTTCATCAAGTTGTACCCACCAAAGTTTAATCATTCCGTCGAGCCCCTCGACGCGGATGACTGGCTTCGCAGCATCACCCACAAGCTATATTCTGCCAACGTAGCCGAAGCTGATAAGGTTACTTATGCTGCCTATCACCTCGAAGGCCCTGCTAGCCTTTGGTGGGAAAATTTTGAAGCTATGCGCCCGATCGGCCAAATCACTACTTGGGATGAATTCAGTGAGGCTTTCCGTGAGCATCACATCCCGGAAGGTCTCATAGATCGCAAGAGGGAAGAGTTCTGCAATTTCACCCAAGGAAGACTGACTGTGGATGCATATAGCCGTGAATTTGGGAATGTGGCACGATATGCTCCTGAAGAGGTATCCACCGACGCTAAGAAGCAGAAAAGGTTCCGCAAGGGACTTAGCCCTGAGCTTCACCGCGATCTTCGTCTGCACGAGTGCACCTCCTTTCAGAAGTTGGTCAACAAAGCCATCAGTGCTGAGACAGGCCAGTCTAACTATGACGCTTCACGCAAGCACTCTCGTGATTTTGGCTCTTCATCCAGCTCTGGATCTCAGAAGCGCCGGGTGTGGATTCCAAGCACGACACTACCACCCAGGTTCATTCCGAGGCCATCCTTTGAGGCGCCTCGTCCCAACTAGTAGTTTGCACTGTCCAAGCCCTATGGTGGCCCCACTGCTAATGCTGCTCCACGCCCCAATGTTGTGACATGTTTCAAGTGTGGAGAGCCAGGTCACTATAGTCGAGAGTGTCCCCAGAACAACAACCCCAATCAGTCTGGAAAGTCCGTTGGCCGTGGTAAGCCAGCGGGAAAGACATTCTACGCCAAGCCGGTCACCACTGCACGTGGCCATGTCAACTATGTTTCAGCCGAGGAGGCTCATGAGGATCCTAACGTCGTCCTTGGTACGCTCCTTGTTAATTGCTATCCGGCATCTGTTCTTTTCGATACTGGAGCATCTCATTCATTCATATCTGAGAGCTATGCTCGGTTGCATAACACGACATTCTGTGACATGCCCACTTCCATGGTAATTCAAACTCCGGGTTCCAAATGACAAACTTCTAGAGTAAGCCATGGGAACGAAATTCTTGTTGATAGACTTGTCTTCCTTGCATCCTTAATAGCTCTTAAGTCCTCAGACATTAACATCATCTTGGGTATGGACTGGATGTCAGCTCATTATGCTAAGATTGATTGTGCCACTAGAACAGTTCAACTTACTCACCCATCGGGCAAGACAGTCAATGTCTTAACTCGAGTGGCCAAGCGCCAGCTTTACTCCCTAAATGCCAACCCCCTTCTAGACCTTGAGGATATTCCGGTAGTCCGAGACTTTCCGGATGTCTTTCCCGAAGAACTACCAGGTGTTCCACCTGACAGGGATGTCGAGTTTGTAATAAACCTTGTTCGAGGAACCGTTCCAATATCTAGAAGACCCTATAAGATGGCACCCTTAGAACTAGCCGAGCTTAAGAACCAACTCGATGAGTCCTTGAAAAAGGGTTTCATCCGTCCTAGTTCCTATCCTTGGGCTTGCCCTGTCCTCTTTGTCAAGAAGAAGGATGGGACGGATCGGATGGTTGTAGATTACCGACCTGTCAACTTGGTCACCATCAAGAACAAGTATCCGCTTCCCAGGATCAACGATCTGTATGATCAGCTCGCTGGATCCTTAGTCTTTTCCAAGATGGATTTGAGGTTGGGCTACCATCAAATCAAAATCATAAATGGGGACATTCCCAAAATGGCCTTTGTTACTCGCTATGGCCAATACGAGTACACCGTTATGTCCTTCGGTTTAACCAATGCCCGAGCCACCTTCTCTCGGTTAATGAACTCGGTCTTCATGGAGTATTTGGATAAATTCGTCATAGTTTACCTCGATGACATACTCATCTACTCCAAGAATGAAGAGGAACATGCCAAACATCTAAGGCTAGTGTTGACGAAACTTCGAGAGCATCGCCTTTATGCCAAATTCTCCAAGTGTGAATTTTGGTTGCCAGAAGTGACCTATCTAGGCCATGTAATCTCTGGTAAGGGTATTGCTGTCAATCCCGAGCGAGTTCAAGCCGTCCTTGATTGGACTCCACCCGAGACGGTCAAGCAATTTTGGAGCTTCCTTGGCTTAGCGAGCTATTGCCGCCGCTTCGTCGAGAATTTCTCCAAGGTTGCTAAACCTCTAACTGAACTCCTCAAGAAAGATAAAAAGTTCGAGTGGACCCCATAGTGCGAGTTCAGCTTTCAGGAACTGAAAAAATGCCTGACATCTGCTCCCGTACTGGTACCACCAGATTTCTCCAAGGACTTTATTATCTATTGCGACGCCTCGCGACAAGGACTAGGTTGCATACTCATGCAAGATCGTCAGGTAATTGCCTATGCTTCATGGAAATTACACCCACATGAGGAAAATTATCCCACACATGATCTAGAGCTTGCAGCTGTAGTCCATGCACTCAAAACTTGGCGACATTACCTCCTCGGTAATCGTTGCGAGATCTTCACCGATCACCAAAGTTTGAAATATATCTTCAACCAACCGGATTTGAATCTCAGGCAAAGACGTTGGGTCGAGTTGATCTCGGATTACGACTTAGGAATAATTACACCCCGGGCAAAGCCAATGTCATGGCTGATGCGCTAAGTCGTAAATCTTATTGTAACAACCTGATGTTACAACAAAGTCAACCACTTCTCCATGAGGAATTTCGTAAGCTCAATCTTCACATTGTTCCTCGAGGATTCCTATCCACCCTGGTGGCAAAACCTACCCTTATGGATCAGATCATCAAGGCACAGAAGGTAGATCCGGGAATCTCCCGTATTAGGAGAAACATTAAGAAAGGAGTCGCGAATTGTTTCTCCGTTGATGATCAAGGTGTCGTATACTCTGGAAACCGCTTAGTGGTTCCCAAGGCACGAAACCTGAGGCGGCTGATCCTTAAGGAAGCTCATGAATCCCCTCTAACCATTCATCCCGGTAGTACTAAAATGTATCAGGACCTACGCCAGAGGTTTTGGTGGACTAGGATGAAGAGAGAAATTGCTCAATACATTGCTAATTGCAACGTTTGTCGTCGTGTTAAAGCAGAGTATCAACGGCCTGCTGGCACCCTTCAGCCTTTGGCTATTCCTGAGTGGAAATGGGATAAAATCAGTATGGATTTCATTACTGGGTTTCCCAGGACCAAGAGAGGGAATAATGCCATCCTCGTCGTGATCGACCGTCTTTCCAAAGTATCCCATTTCCTACCTGTTCGTGAGAGTATCACCGCTAGCCAGCTAGCTGATTTATACATCTCCCGAATAGTGTCTCTTCATGGTGTTCCATTGGAAATTAACTTAGACCGTGGGAGTCTCTTCACCTCTCGATTTTGGGAAAGTTTCCAAAATGCTATGGGAACTCGTCTCTCTTTTAGCACCGCCTTCCATCCTCAATCAAGTGGTCAAGTAGAGCGAGTCAATCAAATTCTGGAAGATATGCTCCGAGCTTCTGTCATCTCATTCGGAATGGGTTGGGAGAAATGCCTTCCATTCACGGAGTTTGCTTATAACAATAGTTATCAAGCTAGTTTGGGCAAAGCTCCTTTCGAAGTTCTCTATGAACGAAAATGTCAAACGCCTCTTAACTGGTCAGAAACCGGGGAAAGACAACTCTTTAGCCCGGATATGATTCAGGAAGCAGAAGAGCAGGTTCGCGTTATTCGTGAGAAATTGAAAACATCCCAATCTCGTCAAAAGAGCCAATATGATCGTAAAAACAAGCTCATGACTTATGAAGTCGGCGAGAAGGCTTACCTTCGGGTTACTCCGTTAAAGGGAACCCATCATTTCGGTATCAAAGGCAAATTGGCTCCTCGTTACATTGGACCCTTTCACATTCTTGCCAAACGAGGAGAAGTTGCCTACCAATTGGAACTACCTTCGCATCTTTCCGGAGTTCACGATGTCTTCCACGTTTCTCAACTCAGGCGTTGCTTCACGGATCTTATCCGTGGAGTGGACCACAAAACGCTTGATCTACAAGATAACCTCTCATATCGGAAATATCCCGTTCGTATCCTTGATCAAGCCGAGCGTACCACTTGACGCCATAATATCAAGTTTGCCAAGGTTCAATGGTCACACCATTCCGAGAAAGAAGCCACTTGGGAAAGGGAGGATCGTCTTCGACTCGAGTACCCCACCTTCTTCCCGGAGGATCCTAAATCTCGGGACGAGATTCTTTTGAGTGGGGGTGAGTTGTCACATCCCTGTGTTAGTCATGCATTAGGATTGGTTGAACATGTGCATCATGTTTAAATTTATTTTAAATTTGAAATGGGGATGACAGAACCCCCAGCACCCCCCTGGAACAACTAGGGTTTACTAAAAACTTTTTCAATCAACCTGAAATGCCCTTCTAAAAAGCCTACCTTTTTTGTTTTGGGTTAAAACCTTTGACAAAAATGGTTCACATTTTTCTAGGAGATCTTAAGGTCATTGGATTAATTCTTATAGTATTTGCATTTGGGCATTTAAATGCTATAAAATATTTAAATGCTCAAATAATCATAAACTAAAATGTTTGCTGTTGGATATATTCTAAGCAGTAGCCATGATTAATTTTATGATTTTTGGAAATGCCCTGGCATTTTTAATAAAGCCCTGAAGTTACAGAAATAATAGAATAAATAAAAAAACAGAAAAAGAGAGAGAAAGGAACTTACCTGGCGCAGCCCACCTAGCCCACCAGCCGGCCCACCTAGCTGGCTCGGCCCAGCAGCCGCTCCACGTAGCTGCTTCGCCTAGCCAGCGAGGCGAGCAAGTGCTCGACGGCGAGCACAGGAGCTCGCCACGCCACCTCCCTGCTTCCCTGCTTCACCTGGCCACCGCCTCGACGCCGCGAACGCCTCGACATCGCGCACCGAAGCCCCTGGACACGCCCATTCCCCCTGCCTCTCTCCCTCACTCCCTCGATGCCATGGCCGACGCAGCCGCGCCCGCGCCGTCGTGAAACCCGTAGCCACCGCCGTCCACTCGTTGCCTCGCCGTGCCAAAAAGTTCCGCCGTCGTCCACTGCTTCGCCTCGACCCATCCCCGAGCGCTCACTCGCCCCGGAGATGCTGCACCGAGCTTGTCTTCAACCTCGGTCGCCAGAGATCCCCCTCGCCGCCCCGCTCGCTCTAGCTCTTCCCCGACCTCACCGTCAGCTCCGTCGCAACCGCCGTGAGCCCAACTACCTCCCCACCCTCTCCGTTCCCTCTCTCGAGCCCCGTAGCGACTGCACGTAGCTTACCCGCACACGCCGCCGCGAAGCTCGTCGCCGACGAGGCTCCGGCCAGCCAATGGCCGTGCCACCCTGGCCACTAGCCCTACTGCACCCACAGGAGCTCAACACACTAACCCACGCGCTTCTCTGTGCCCCCTGGCGACGAGTCCGAGCTCACCCGAGCTCCGGCCGCCGCCAAACTTGTTGCCGGCGTCACTCCGGTGACCATTTGGTCAGGCACGGGTGCCTAACGCACTCACCGCACCTCGTAGCGCCTCGCTAGTGCGTTAGTTTCCCTGCTAGCTCGCTGCAGCAGCAAAACCACCTACGGCCGAGCTCCGGCCGCCGCCCGGCTCGACGCCGTCGTCGTTTCTGGCCACCCCAACACCAACCAACGCCACCGTTGGATGCGCCACATCGCCAGCTATCCGTAGCACCCACCTGCGCATCGAATCGTGGCCGGAGCAGCGATTCCGACGCTCTCCGCCGTCTCGGCCTCGCCGGCGGCTAAACGCCGGCGGGTTTGACCTGGGTTGACCCTAGTTTGACTTTCCCTTGACTCACTGACGTGTGGGCCCCATGCCACTAATTAAACTAGGTTAGTATTAGTTTAACACTAACTAAACTTAGTTAGTTAGTTGACACTAACAGACGGGACCCACAGTCAGGGTTGACCTGGACCGTCTCAGTTGACCGCTGACGTCACACTGACGCGAGGCGGACGCGGTAAATCCTTTTCTGGATTTATTCTTTAATAGGAAATTCCAGAAAATAGCCAAAACTTCTAAAAATCATAGAAAATCAACCACAGCTCCAAATCAAACAAATTATATATGAAAAATGATGAGAAAAATTCAATCTATCCATCTGTAATGGTTTCATGCATGACAAAACAAGTTAACCTTGCTGTTTAAGCAAAATAAGATAATGCACTAATAAGGCTATGTTAACTGAACTAACATTTGAATCTTTGATTCAAATGAGTTCATTCCTTTCTGTTTTAGCTTGCATTAGGCCAAGACACATTCATTAAGCGAGACATATTGTTGCATATTGTCATGTGTGTTGATTATGTTTCGGTGTGTCTTTCGTGGTAGGTTCTGCCTCCGAGGATAACCCCGAGTATCCGTCTGAAGGGCAGTACCCTACTACCACTACATCAGGCAAGCAACACATTGATCATTCCGATACAAACCCATGTTCTCGCTTCTGCTCTTGTTTACTGCATTAAGACAACGCGATTCAAACCGCTGTGTGCTACGGTAGTTGAACCCTTATCATCTCCATGACCTGTCATTGCCAGGGTAACTAGATGAAACCCACTAGCATGTGTAGGAGTTGATTGAGCCATGTATGTGTTTCCTACCTTGCTATGCCTGCTATGCTTAGAGTTGTGTCAGGTCTGGTTCATCTGGGTGATGGGCTAGAGTGAAATGATTATGTCGGTAATGTGAGGGATGTGTTGAACATGATTTGGTAAAGGTATCGATGAGAGGCCATGTAGGAGTACATGGTGGGTTGTTTCATTGAGGTCGTCCATAAGAACTGAGATCTGTATGTGTGATTTAAGATTTAGGTACTACCATACATTGGGCCCGAAACCAATGGACCCTCTCGGCTTCTTATTCACCCTAGTACTCTGTCCAGGAGTTGCAATTAGTTTCTGGTGTTTGTAGGTTATGTGTTGGCGGCCGTGCATAGCGCTGACCCTAGGGGTGGGCTATGTTGCGGTAGATACACCGTGGCACGGTGTACTGAGTCACCCGTTTGGTGTCTCGGGAACCCTGTTCACATCGTTCGGGGCCGTATGTGGAAACCTCGGCCGGACTCCCTGCGGATGGAACCTGGATAGGCGATAAACTTGGACTAGAGGCTTGAGTGTTTAGGTAGGCCATGGCCGACACCCTTGTTGGGCTTCCGCTTGAAGGTTGCCGAGTACATGTCGTGTAAACAGCGGTAAGTGGTGAAAGCGTGTATGAAGAAGTACACCCCTGCAGGGTATAAAACTATTCGAATAGCCGCGTCCGCGGTAAAGGACTACTTGGTTGCCTATACAGTTCATAGACAAGTTAATGGATACTACTAAAAGACTCAAGATAAGTGTGAGTACCGAGGATGGCCCTCTTGTAGGATGACGAGGGAGGATCCCCTGTGGAGTTTTGTGTTGGTGAGTAGTGGACTCATGTGCGAAAACTATTTTATTAGTGGTGTTTCGTAGGATAGCTTAGCCAAGAGTCAAAGCTGGCTTGCTGCAATAACTCCACCACCTTCTTGAGAATGAGCATGTATAGTAGGTTCTGATGTAAGACTTGCTGAGTACCTTTGTACTCATGTTTGCTTAATTACTGTTTTTAGACGACAACACCGCCCCCTCTGATGGGTTCTACATAGACCTTGATGTCGACGAGTGACTAGCCACCCAGGTGGTGATCCTGGCCATAGAGGGCCCTATGTAGATAGACAGGCTTCGAGAAGCCTTCTTGCTTTCTAGTATCTGTACTCAGACTATTTGCTTCCGCATGTGCTTGTATGCTTGTATGACTTGAGTGTCGGGTCATGTGACCCCTACCTGTATGAACATGTTATTTATGGCTCTCTGAGCCTTTAAATGAAGTACTTGAGTTGTAGAGTTTTGTTGTGATGCCATGTTGTATTTGCACATATCGAGCATATTGTGTGTATGATTGAAATGCTTGGTATGTGTGGGATCCGACAATCTAGTTGTTTATCCTTGGCAGCCTTTCTTATGGGGAAATGTAGTCTAGTGCTCCTCGAGCCATAGTAGTCCACTACAACCCGGTTCACCGGAGTCCTGCTAGCCCAGCACTACTGCTCAGGACACTTGACTGGCCAGCATGTGTTTCACTTTGTTCCTATGTCTGTCCCTTCGGGGAAATGTCACGTGGTGACATCCAGAGTCCTTCCTAGCCTGCTACAGCCCGGGTTCCCCAGAGTCCACTTAGCCCAGTGCTACAGCCCGGATTCACACGCTGATGACCGACATGCTTGATGTGATTCATGTATGCCTGTCTCCATAGGTCTATGCCGCTTTGGGTTCACTACTAGCCATGTCGGCCCGGGTTCTCTGTCATACGGATGCTAGCGACACTATCATATACGTGAGCCAAAAGGCGCAAACGGTCCCGGGCCATGGTAAGGCGACACCCGTGGGATACTGTGCGTGAGGCCGCAATGTGATATGAGGTGTTACCGGCTAGATCGTTATGATTTGGAATCGGGGTCCTGACAAGATCACCAATCTCAACCCAAATGAGCGACCGATGGCCACCGATAAGGCTGGATCCTCCGCCGCGTCCAGGCGTCCAGCCTCGTGGTTCAATCCGGCCTTGAGCGCGTCCACCATCACCGAGGAGAAGCACCTCGCCACCGTGCTCCAGGTGACGGCCTATGGCAACAATGAAAGGGGAGAGACGACGCTCCAGGTGGGGCCGAGTTTGACTTTTGGTTTGGGACATATGTGGATATGAGAAAGTGGTTGAGGGATTTTGGAGCATATCACTAAGCATTTTGAGCAAGCAAGCCTGTAAGCAACACCTCATCCCCTTTTAATAGTATTGGCTTTTCCTACGGACTCAGTGTGATCTTGGATCACTAAAATGAAAATGTAGAGTCTTGAGCTTGAGCCAATATGTGTCCTTAGCATTTTGAGGGGTACACAACTCTAGTCCATGCCATGCCAATCATTGAACTTTCTGAAATGATCATCTTGAAAGAGTATTAGTTCAATGGGCTATATGTTGTTAAGAACTACCAAAACCACCCAGGGATTAGTTGCACTTTCACATAGTCGATGAAGCCGCAAGATGATGAAGATGACGCGTTGCTCATGCTCTCAGGTTCGCGCAAGTGATCCCCCTACCTGGCGCGCCAAAGATGTCGTGGGAAACCATGACCACCTATGGGACCAAGGGTCCCTTGATGGTTGGGGGGGGGGGGGGATGGCACGTTGCACAAAGACCAGAGGGGCATGGGACAGCACAACAGAGATCACACAGGCAATTTTTACCCAGGTTCCGGCCGCCGTGAGGCGTAAAACCCTGCTCCTGCTTTGGTGGATTGATGATGGAAAAATGGTGTTGAGCGTAACACGCTTGCCCGGCAGGGTTGCCTCACGGCAGAACGGCTACTCGCATATGAATATGTGAGGGGGTGGACTAATCCAGTGTCCAACCCTTTCTACAGTTGCATTGGGCCTCCTTTTATAGAAAAAGGGGTCACCACAGTGGCAAATCAGTCATTATGCACTGATTAGATAGCAAACAGTGCTATCATACCTAACTCTACAGGCTGACAGAGCGCATTAAATGCACTGCTCAACGTCACATTGTAGCTTTCCTGACAAGCCTTGCGGGGCTGTTTCGCCAGTTTCGCGCCTGCTTGCTTCTGGGGGTGACCCGCCCTTGCCGGGCTCTCCTGCCCGGCAAGGGAGGTTTCTTCCTTAGCGATATTTGCTCCTCTGGCTTGTCTTGGCCTTCTTGTGCTGCATGTTAGTCCTTCGAAGAGCTGATTCCTTGTGCTCCATTCTGACCTTGGTGCTGTAATCTTGCTCCTGTGCCTGTGCACAGTCTGGGCAACAGACCCAGGGTTTGTTGCACCTACACGTGGGTCTCCACTATATGCTTGTTGAACTCCATTGGAGCATCGCTAGATATTCTCTCTGTATGTGTCGTCGTGGGTGTGCTTGTTGTGTTGTGGGGCGGGATCGAAAGGTTGAAGAGACAAAGGTTATAATGGCTGCGGGAATTAACGGGGTAGCCGTACGACCTCGAATATCGGCACGCCCGGATGGCAGTTCTAATTTGCAGCGCATAACTCCATAGTGCCGCATGTTACTGCATCATGGCGACGCACATGACACAACCGCATGCATATGGGGCCCCCAACATGATCGTGCGCCAGCCCCAACCGCTGGTAGAGCGTGCGGAGGGACGCGAGCGGAGCGCTCTGCGGCTGCCTCAACGGCAAGCAAGCATATGCATAGAGCAGTTCAACACACAGGGAAAAGCCGTCCACGAGCCGAGCGTGGGGAGGGACGCGAGCAGAGCGTGCCGCGGCGCCTAACGGCGAGCAGAGCGCGTCGAGGGACGTGAGTAGAGGCCGGCACAGTGATATGTGGCAAATAAGACAAACTGTGCGAGCGATGGCGGAGACATCAAGCACTATTTAGATTAGAGTTGCGTGTGCGATACGTGGCATACAGTTGATCCATCGGAGCTATTTGTGATGGAATAAGCCATGTGTGTTGTGGGTAAATGCTTGCTAGTATACAATTGTCAGCGATTGATGAATTCATCACCGACGGGTTCCCTAGTGTGGTCCGTGTGCGATGTGATATGCTCTGTCTGCATAACATCTATGCTCTGTCGACATATATACTTATAACACGACATGATCACAAAACTAAATTAAACATCCAATTACGTTATATACACTGGTACGCATCGGTGCTATACACATGGTTTGTAACCCCTTTCCGTGACGGCATTTGGAACCGTTGCCAAGTGAGGGTGGGCGATAGGGGGTCCTTCCCACACGACCCAGAAACCGTCGGGGATAGGGAGCCAAGATGCATATACAGTACTCCTACTTGTTTGTGCTCGCATTGCCATCGCAGTTGGTATTCTGTGGTGCTACATTTACGATGCGCGGCCCATCACAAACGGTTCACTATTATAGAACGTGTATGATAAGCATACAATCACACACATTCGCTTTTCCCAAACCGATGCGATAACTAATTAAGAAGCTAAACAACAATTGGACAATGATGTAGTACAACACTCATTTATAATATCTTATAACATCCAATATACTCACATATTAGATGAATTAACATCTTATATTATTGGCCGGAAGGAGTTTATTGCATCCTTACAAATTATCGGTTGATTAACTGCTGCTGTATCCATGGGTTAGAGTTAGTTTGAGCTAGTTCAGGCTCAAATAGCCCTAAAGTATATCCAAACATGTGGGCTAGTTTGAGCTAGTTGCATCTAAACCACCCAAAAAACTATCCAACCCAAGAGGTGCTAATTGGAGCTAGTTCTCCTAGCGCATTTATTATCAATCTAACTCTGTCATCCAAACACCTCTTTGGATGGAGTGTTGGGGTTAGTTTAGGGTTAGTCATGAGCTAGAAACTAAATCAAACCGCTAGCTAAGTTGAGTATCCAAACAGGGCCGTGTTGTCATTGTTGCTACTACTACTACTCTTCTACATATATCTAGACATCATCAGAACATTAAGGTAACACTCTTCCTTATTGCCATGTAGCCTAGGATTGCATATTTAGACATTAAGTACAGTGCATGTTGCTATGTAGCCTCAGATATATTACATATGGCCCTAGTTAACCTAATGATAAATGGGTTATAGATATATTCAGTTAAAAGTCCGATTCACCGATTAGTTCCTTATAAGCCATGTGTGTTGTGGGCAAACGCGTCCTAGTATACAATTGTCAGCAATTGATGAATCCATCACCGACATCTTCCCTAGTATGTTCCATGTGCGATGTGATTGCATATAGAACAACAACATATCTCGACACATAAATGAGTAGTCCGTAGGTGGTCGTTCGTTTTCGTTCGTTCCCCTCACCACCGATCGTAGGACCTGCCCCTCCACAAATTTCTCAATGCTAGCCACCTCCCGTCTAATTTTTTCCAAACAAAGAAAAGCCCACCGATTTTTCTCTGATTTTTTACTCAAATGGATGATCATGAGAGCCCCACCCAGCCCGATCCATCCCCGTGCTAATATTTCCTTTAAAATCTTAACTTTCCTTACCCAGGCCACATATTCCTAAATCACGAACCATTATGCAAACTTACCTTCGGTCTTGATGTAAAAAAAACTTCACTTCGGTCTCATCGAGACCGTGAGTTCGTGAGCCTCTCTCCTGATCTCTTCCCCACCCTCACGGCGCACGTGACGACATGGTGGGTGAGGGATGATCCAGCCCGGGCACTAGTCGGAGATCCCAGGGAGCCACTCGATGCCCCTCCTCTTCCGTCATCCCTTGACATTGATCCCTCCCTGATCTTTTATCCGCAGCCAAGAAGGCCATCACCGTGGACATAGGCCTACTGTAGCAAGGACGACGGTGGCCGGATCGTCACCATGGGCAAGGTGGTAGTCGGCTGGATTCCCAAGCGGAGATGGTGTCGCTGCTGAGCAACGACAAGGCAAGGCAATCCATCCATCCTCCCGCACTCATGTGTCTATGTTTGATCCCATCTGCCTGATCGTTCGGTGTGCGCCACCGCTTTCATCCTGGAGTTCATTTCCGCTGTACGCAGCGCCCCACCGTGCCTCTGCGGATTCCCTGTTGTGGAATGAGATATGAAGAAGAGGTTGTGCACCTTAGGTGCAGCCGATGCATTCATCAATGAATATATAGGAGAGTTACAACACAGGGCACAGAGCGTTGGGCATGGCTACGTGCATGAGATCGTGGAGATCATGCATGTAGTACGTGCATAAGAGAGAGAGAGGGAGGAGCACTGACTAGCTAACTGCTAACACCTGCCTCATGGACGTGCCACATTGCCGTTGCCCCTTTGCATCACTGGCCGGCACAGGCGCTGTATGAATTGCCGAAGAGGCGAGTGCAGCGACCGAGGCTTGAGGGCGATCCCGAGATGTCAAGGCATGCTGGCCAAGGGCACGGGCAGCAGCGAGTCTTTGTAGATTGTGAGCGTGGGGCGGGGCTTGAGGTGGGCGTGTGCTAGAGGCCGCCGTCCGACAGAGGCGCGTGCAGGTTTGTGCTTGAGAGCGCGTGGGAGCTGACGACTATAGGAAGATGGTCTGGCATGTGCATGTGTGCCGTGTTCCGCTTCTGCGTGCGTGGTGTGGACGGCATACATGCATGTTGTGTTCTGCCCTCCCCGGCATGAAACTCACTTGGTTATAGATGCTTCATTAATACTGTTAAATTGTATACAGGGATTGATTCTTGTTGATGCTCTTTCTCACCTTCATGATGTATATTAAAATGTATAGAGGGATTGACTCATTTGCTCACTACTGTTGATGCTCTTTCTCACCTTCATGATTGATACGTCTCCAACGTATCTATAATTTTTTATTGTTCCATGTTGTTATATTATCAATCTTGGATGTTTTATAATCATTTTATAGTCATTTTATATCAGTTTTTGGTACTAACCTGTTGACATAGTGCCAAGTGCCACTTGTTGTTCTCTGCATGTTTTTTACATCGTAGGAAATCAATACCAAATGGAGTCCAAATGCAATGATACTTTACGGCGATTTTTTTTGGACCAGAAGACACCCAATGGGCCAAGGCAGTGCCTGGGGGTGCTCCGAGGGGAGCACAACCCACCAGGGCGCGCCAGGAGGCCCAGGCGCGCCCTGGTGGGTTGTGCCCACCTCGGGTGCCCCGCGGACCGCCCCTTTGCTCTCTAAATACCCCAATATTCCAAAAAACCTAGGGGAGTAGACGAAAATCAATTCCAGTCGCCGCAGAGTCCAGAACCACCAGATCCAATCTAGACACCATCATGGAGGGGTTCACCACTTCCATTGGTGCCTCTCCGATGATGCGTGAGTAGTTGTTTGTAGACCTCCGGGTCTGTAGTTAGTAGCTAGATGGATTCCTCTCTCTCGTTTGATTCTCAATACAATGGTATCTTGGAGATCCATATGATGTAACTCTTTTTAAAGTGTGTTTGTTGGGATCCGATGAACTTTGAGTTTATGATCAGATCTATATTTTTATAGCCATGAAAGTTATTCGGTTTCTTTGATCTCTTATATGCATGATTGCTTATAGCCTCGTATTTCTTCTCCGATATTTGAGTTTTGTTTGGCCAACTTGATCTATTTATCTTGCAATGGGAAGACGTGCTTTGTAGTGGGTTCGATCTTACGGTGCTTGATCCCAGTGACAGAAGGGGAACTGACACGTATGTAACGTTGCTACTAAGGATAAAACGATGGGGTGTATCTCTACATAGATAGATCTTGTCTACATAATGTCATCGTTCTTATTGCATTACTCCATTTCTCCTTGAACTTAATGTTGGAACACGCGGTACGCTACGCTAGCGCCCAATTAAAAATTTCTACCTCGCACCCAAGATCATGCTGCTGGAAATAGATTACAGGATCGGGTTTACCACTAGACGCGCAGTCACCACAGCGGATTGGTGATGCGTGTAGCCGATCTTCCGGGCCATCTCCTCCTCACGTTGCCGATCTCCCGCGAATAGCGAAGACCCGTGAATGGTGATCTCCCACGAACGGCACCTCACGGTTCCCTCAAACGGTTCGTCCAAGCACCGCAGATGCGATGCCTCCAAGGTATCCACACGTACGGGGAGCAGCGTTGAGCGGCGGACTGCTAGGTCCGGTCGCGTGGCATGGGCATGGAGAGTGGCGGTTGCTAACCAGGGTTCAATTCGATCAACCCTAAGTGGTGCACCCACTCCCCTTTATATAGACCTCCGAGGTGGGCTCAATACTTGAGCCCACTAGGAGTCCACATCCATTTTCCACTCAAATCCAATCCGAATGGGCTGCAGCCCCTTAAGTGTGCGACCCTATAGGTTCACGTACACATGGACACGACCAGAGTTGATAGTTGGTAGCGGCTCCTAGCAAAACGTGCCAAATCCCATGTGGGCGTAAAGTCATTTGACGAACCTCGACAATGTGGCATATGCAACATTCCTTTTGCCTCACGATATTTGTTGTCGAGCTCAAGGCGAGTACTTGTCACCCTTGAGTTAGCTCGACCTCTCTTCTCGAAACCATGATACAGATTCCCGAACTGGGTTAACACTTAACCCAAGTCGCATGGCCATGCTATCCGAATCTGATCACTCGAGAGGGCCCAGAGAATATCTTCTCCAAATTGGAGGGGCAAATTCCATCTTGGTCAACCATGTCTCGCGGCATGTCTCATGACTCACCCGAAAGCTACCTTTATAACTACCCAGTTAAGGAGTAGCGTTTGATAGACCCTAAGTGAGTCGATCCTCATCCCGAGAACATGCGAGGGCCTCAGGTCTAGGACATGGCATAGACATTGCACTTGAGACTAACAGATGACTATATCTCGCTGCGTCTCAAAGTGGGTCTGTCCGGCTCGGTGATCTCCATCCCTGAGCCCATACTATCGGTTTAGCATCTCCATGCACATGACTTGTGAAACATAGTCATCAACCGAGTCGTATACTAGTCAAGGATATGTGTCTGCATAACCTTATCAACTAGGGACCATTAAAACAATCATCATACAATACATAGTTCCACAAACAAGTCACATACTTATTGATACATATCATTGATGATGTTCAAGGACAATACAAAGGACTCATGAATACATATGGAAATATCATCAACACATGATTGCCCCTGGATCAGCGTGGTATCTGCCCACCATGCTAAGAGCAAAACTAACATCGCGACGAGTACATACCATAGCATACATGATGGACCCAACAGTTGAAGCATACGGAATCCCATCCATGCGTCTTCGCTCATCAGGAGTCGTAGGACTCTGAGTCTTGCTAAGACTAATGCCATGTGACATGGGCAAGAAACCTTTCTTGGCATCTTGCATGTTGAACCGCTTCAACACCTTGTCAATATACGCACTCTGGCTTAATCCAATAAGCCTTCTCGATGTATCTCTATAGATCTTGATTCCCAAAATGTAAGCTGCTTCTCCCAAGTCCTTCATAGAAAAACTATTTTTCAATGAGTCCTTGAAAGATTCAAGCATTTGAACACCATTTCCAATCAATAATATGTCATCCACATATAAGATCAGAAATGCAACTCAGCTCCCACTAACCTTTTTGAATACATAATGATCACACTCATTCTTGATGAAGCCAAACTCTTTGACAGCTTCATTAAAATGAATGTTCCAATTCCGAGATGCTTGCCTTAATCCATAAATGGATCTCTGAAGCTTGCATACCATTCTAGACTTATTTGGATCGACAAAACCCTCGGGTTGTGTCATATACACATCCTCGGTTAAATTTCCATTAAGGAAAGCTGTTTTGACATCCATCTGCCATATTTCATAGTCGAAATATGCCGCTATAGCAAGAATGATCTGAATTGATTTAGGCATCGCTACCGGTGAGTATGTCTCATCGTAGTCAACTCCTTGAACTTGTCGATAACCTTTAGCAACAAGTCGAGCCTTATGGACTGTGACATTTCCGTCCACATCAGTTTTCTTCTTAAAGATCCACTTGCACTCAATGGCTCGAACGCCATCTAGCAGATCAACCAAGTTCCAAACTTGATTTTCACCCATGGACTTCAATTTAGATCTCATGGCCTCAAGCCATAACTCGGAATCAGGGCTCTCCATCGCTTCCGCATATGTAGTCGGCTCGTTGTTCTCCAATAACAACACATTGCAGTCATGCAAATTGCGTAACCTTTCCGACCTTTGTGGAACCGGTATCGACTCCACTATGGGTTCCCTGACTAACTCCAGTGTGATAGTATCACCTACCGGAACGTCCCCATGTGGTTGTCGAATTTCTTCTAGTCGGACCGTCCTCCCACTAGCCTTCCGATTGAGAAACTCTTTATCAAGGAAAACTCCATGTCGAGCGACAAATACTTTGCCCTCTTCACGGTTGTAGAAGTAATATCCCAAGGTTTCCCTTGGATATCCCACAAATATGCACTTGTCCGATTTGGGTGTGAGCTTATCCGACTGGAGTTGCTTGACATATGCTTCACATCCCCAAATTTTTAGAAAAGACAAACTGTGACTCTTCGCAGTCCATATCTCATATGGTGTCTTATCTATAGACTTAGATGGTACCCTCTTTAGTGTGAAAGCTGCAGTTTCTAGAGCGTATCCCCAAAATGACAAGGGTAAATCCGACTGACTCATCATCGATCGGACCATGTCCAACAGGGTCTGATTCCTCCGTTCCGACACACCATTTCTCTGTGGCGTACCCGGAGGAGTCAGTTGTGGAACTATTCCACGACTCTTCAGATGATCAGATCATAGAAGTTTGATTTTCTTGCCGAGTTGATTTTCTACTTCGTTCTGAAACTCCTTGAACTTTTCAAAAGTTTCTGACTTGTGCCTCATCAAGTAGACATATCCATATCTACTCAAGTCATCGGTGAAAGTCACGAAGTATTGGAAACCACCTCTGGCTGTCGTGCTCATTGGTCCGCATACATCACTATGTATAAGTTCCAACAACTCGAACGCCCTCTCGCAACTCTTTGCAAAAGGAGTCTTAGTCATCTTACCGAGTAGGCAAGACTCGCATGTCTCGAATGATTCAAACTCAAACGAAGTTAGAATTCCATCATCATGGAGTTTCTTCATGCACTTTTGACTAACGTGTCCTAGTCGACAATGCCAGATGTAAGTCGGATTTATCTCATTAGGCTTATGCCCCTTGACATTTATGTTATAGACTGATTCACCTTCAAGATCTAGGATAAATAACCCATTTACAACGGGTGCAAAGCCATGAAACATATTATTCAAGTAAATAGAACAACCATTGTCCTTAATACTGAATTCATAACCTTGTCTCATCAAACATGAGGCAGAAATAATGTTTCAACTCAATGCAGGAACATAATAACAATTATCAAGTTCCATTACAAATCCTAAAGGTAAATTAAGTTGCATAGTGCCGACGGTCAATGCAGCAACTCTTGCTTTATTCCCGACGCGAATGTCAACTTCTCCTCTTGCGACATTCCTAGTTCTGCTTAGCCCCTGCATCGAGTTGCATACGTGAACAACCGGTCCAGTATCATATACCCAAGAGCTACTAGAAACATCAGCAAGATAAATGTCTATAACATATACAACAAGTGTACCTGAAGAAGAAGTCATACTTCCAGTCTTCTTGCCCTTCTCGGCAAGCCACTTGCTGCAGTTCCTTTTCCAGTGTCCGGGTTCCTTGCAATTAAAGCAAATACTCCCCGAAGCCGTTCCTGACTTAGGCGCAGCGGATGCAGTTGGAGTTGCCTCCTTCTCTTTGCCCTTTGCCTTAGCCTTTTTCTTGGACCAGCTCTTCTTGAACTTAGCCGAGTTCTGCACCATCAACACTTGACGATGTGTACCTTTCTAGATATCCCGCTCTGCCACTTTGAGCATCCCATGCAATTCAGTGAGCTTCTTTTCCATCCCATGCATATGGTAGTTCAAGATGAACGGCCCATAGTTGTCCGAAAGAGAACCCAGAATTGTATCTATGGACAACTCATCCCCAAGTGGGAAGCCTAGCCTATCCAGAGCTTGCATGTACCCGATCATCTTGATCACATGCGGGCTCAGTGGATCACCCTCTTTCAGCTTACAATCCATCAAGGATCGCCAGACGTTGAACCTTTCGGTCCTAGCCTGCATTTGAAACATGCTCTTAAGGTTCTCGATCATATCGAAAGCCTCAATATTTTCGAACTGCTGCTGCAGATCGGGCTCCATAGAAGCCAGCATGAGACATCTAATCTCGTTTGATTCATCAACGAGTTTCTAGTAGGCATTTCTGGCTGTGGCATTAGTATTATCAGCGGGTTCTTCTGGAAGCGGATTCTCTAGAACTTGTTCCTTTTTCTCATGCCTAAGAACAATTCTCAGGTTTCTATACCAGGTGGTAAAGTTTGTTCCATTTAATTTATCTTTTTCCAGGATTGATTTCAATGCAAAAGGGGTAACTTGAGCAGGTGGTGCCATTGATCTACAACAGAAATATGCAAAACACTAAGACATGTATTCATGAAGAGTAATCCATATTAAACATTTTAATAAGATCATTACTCCCACTAAAATCAACATCCCTCGGTTGATACTTAGTGATTCAAGATCCAAGATCAACATGTCAACTAGTGAGCTTTTGCATCACCGCTAGAGGACAAGATCACTCGGTAAGCAACTCTTGCTAATCGTATCTCCATACGACTCTTGTTGTTGGGGACATCTCATGCCTCGCCAACACCTATGCCTCGTGGCCCAAAACTGTTTTGATAGCCAAGACAAGTCAACCAATGCTCCGCGTGTAAGTCTCCGACACAAACCCATCACTTCAAGGAGATCTAGTGGCACCCTAATTTCATAGGCCCGCCACTAAATATACTTGGCATGTGAAGGTGCAGCAATTGGGGAGGCATTTGTACTTGACATTCTTTGAGTGATCACCCTACTTAAAACATCTACCATGCAAAAGGAAGGGTGCATAAAAGGGATAAACTTTCACAGGTAGTTTATATATGTGTGATATGGATAGCCCGTTCTCACAGCACGTGGTGATCTCCATCTCCACGTGCGCGGTCTGCCCATGCATGGTTGTCCTCGTGGTGATCTCCATCTCCACACCATGGTGTCAACCGCCAAGTGTTACATAAGATACTATGCTATTAAAACTAATAGCTACTGAAAGTAAATTACATTACATGGCTTCTCATGTTGACACGCAGGTCATTAATACAATAATGGGACAACCATATGGCTCCTGCCGATTGCCGCACTCATGACACGCAGGTCATGAAACAATAATATACAAGCAACATACATGGGCTATACCAAATCACAGTCATTCCCTGCAAAAACGAGTCAGACGTTATACTGCCGAAGATAAAACCTCCTGAAACTCTATCTTCCAAGCGTCTAACTTTTCGTTAGCTTCAGTTTGACAGGTCGTGGAGCAAAATCAGAGTTCGTATGCAAAAGATACAGCCGTTTTACCGAGACCGCTCCAACAGATTTCAGCACCGCGGAAATCACATTTCCAAGGTGTTGATCTATGTTCCGATTCGATCAATCTCATTGATCTTCGCGTGCTGCATCCGGATTTACGTTCCACTGTCTACCCTGATGGCGGACAACCGACCGGTAGGGGTAAGTCGTGTCACGACCTCTGCATCATGATCACGGAAACAAGATCACGAAACCAACCTTCAACACTGACATGCGCGACCGATCTCATCGACCCGCACCTGAACCGATCTACATATCTCATATGCATATCATTGAATCTATTACCACAAATCGGAGGCTCTGATACCAATGTTGGAACACGTGGTACGCTACGCTAGCGCCAAATAAAAAAAATTCTACCGTGCACCCAAGATCATGCTGCTGGAAATAGATTACGGGATCGGGTTTACCACTAGACGCGCAGTCACCGCAGCGGATTGGTGGCGTGTGTAGCCGATCTTCCAGGCCGTCTCCTCCTCACATTGCTGATCTCCCGCGAACAGCGAAGAACCGTGAATGGTGATCTCCCATGAACGGCACCTCACGGTTCCCTCGAACGGTTCGTCCAAGCACCGCAGATGCGATGCCTCCAAGGTATCCACACGTACGGGGACCAGCATTGAGCGGCGGACTGCTAGGTCCGATCACGCAGCATGGGCGTGGAGAGTGGCGGTGGCTAACCAGGGTTCAATTCAATCAGCCCTAAGTGGTGCCCCCACTCCCCTTTATATAGACCTCCGAGGTGGGCTCAATACTTGAGCCCACTAGGAGTCCAGATCCATTTTCCATTCAAATCCAATCCGAATGGGCTGCAGCCCCTTAAGTGTGTGACCCTATAGGTTCACGTACACATGGACACGACCAGAGTTGATAGTTGGTAGCGGCTCCTAGAAAAACGTGCCAAATCCCATGTGGGCGTAAAGTCGTTTGACGAACCTCGACAATGTGGCATATGCAACATTCCTTTTGCCTCACGATATTTGTTGTCGAGCTCAAGGCGAGTACTTGTCACCCTTGAGTTAGCTCGACCTCTCTTCTCGAAACCATGATACAGATTCCCAAACTGGGTTAACACTTAAACCAAGTCGCATGGCCATGCTATCCGAATCTAATCACTCGAGAGGGCCCAGAGAATATCTTCTCCAAAGAGGAGGGGCAAATTCCATCTTGGTCAACCATGTCTCTCGGCATGTCTCATGACTCACCCGAAAGCTACCTTTATAACTACCCAGTTACGGAGTTGCGTTTGATAGACCCTAAGTGAGTCGATCCTCATCCCGAGAACATGCGAGGACCTCAGGTCTAGGACATGGCATAGACATTGCACTTGAGACTAACAGATGACTATATCTCGCTGCGTCTCAAAGTGGGTCTGTCCGGCTCGGTGATCTCCATCCCCGAGCCCATACTATCGGTTTAGCATCTCCATGCACATGACTTGTGAAACATAGTCATCAACCGAGTCGTATACTAGTCAAGGATATGTGTCCGCATAACCTTATCAACTAGGGACCATTAAAACAATCATCATACAATACATAGTTCCACAAACAAGTCACATACTTATTGATACATATCATTGATGATGTTCAAGGACAATACAAAGGACTCATGAATACATATGGAAATATCATCAACACATGATTGCCTCTAGGGCATATCTCCAACACTTAATACACTACATGCATGCTGGATAGTGGTCGATGTGTGGAGTAATAGTAGTAGATGCAGGCAGGAGTCGGTCTACTAATCTTGGACGTGATGCCTATGTAATGATCACTGCCTGGATATCGTTATGATTATTTGAAATTCTAACAATTGCCCAATAGTAATGTGTTTACCCACCGTTTGCTATTTTTCTCGAGAGAAGCCACTAGTGAAACCTACGGCCCCCGAGTCTCTTTCTCATATTATTTGCCTTTGTGATCTACTTTTCCTTTGCTTTTATTTTCAGATCTATTAAACCAAAAATACAAAAATGCCTTGCTGCAATTTATTTTATTTGGTATTCTATCTATCAATATTTATGACTCTCTCACATCCGTTTGCCAATTTGTGGCACCATTACCCGAAATGGATTGACAACCCCTTTTACACGTCGGCTTGCGAGTATTTGTTATTTGTGTGCAGGTGCTGTTTACGTTGTGTTGCTTGGTACTCCTACTGGTTCGATAATCTTGGTTTCATGTCTGAGGGAAATACCTACCGCCGATGTGCTGCATCATCCCTTCCTCTTTGGGGAAATACCGACGTAGCTTCAAGCGACATCAAAAGGAATTTTTGGCGCCGTTGCTGGGGAGGATCTTCAACATATACCATGTTCCTAATCACAAATCTCATCTCCTCGCAATTTACATTATTTTCCATTTGCCTCTTGTCCCCCCCCACTTCACAAAAGTGTGTCGTTTTATTCGCCCTCTTTTTCGTTCGTTGTTTTCTTGCCAGATCTATCCGTGTTCTTGCTTTCTAGTCATAATGACTAGCGTGCCTACTCCTCCTTTGTCACCAGATTTTGAAGTTCTTTACTTCAAGCAAAGACAAGGAGAAAATTTGAAAGATGCTTGGTATAGGCTTATGGAATCTTATTGTATTTGCAATTTAAAGGGGGAGCTAAGATCTTGCTTCGTAATTTCCATATAGGATTGGCTTTACATCATAGACAACTCCTAGATTTTTCTGCCAAAAGGGAATTTTATTGAGCTTGATGCCAATGCTGCCTATGAAATTTTAGAAGGAATTTTGGGGGTTCCACCTCAAAAGAAAGGGTTTTCTTTCACCCTAGAGGGAGTTCAAATGTTGGACAAACTTGGTGATTTGCATAAACACATGGTTGAATTACAAAAATATAACGAACCCCTCAAACATCTCAATGGTAGTATCAATCGCATGAATACCTTGATTACTCTTTGAAATAAGCGATTGGATATTTTGGATCTAAAGGTGGTTTATTTTCCTGAGAATTTAGGGAAACGTAAAGAGCCTCCCGGGTTTGGGAAAACCCTTACCAAAGTAGCCAAAACTACGGATGACAAAACTTAGATCCTTGCTTTATGCCTAGCTAAGGGCGTAAAACTATAGCGCTTGTTCGGAGGCAACCAAATGAATAAAATTTATTTTTGCTTTTTGCTTTCTGTTCTTTAGTGTTAGCACAATTATTCTACTGTCATGATTGTGTTTTTATGTTTTAATTAGTGTTTGTGCAAAGTAAAGCCTTTAGGATCTTCTTGGGTGATAGTTGTTTGATCTTGCTGTAAAAACAGAAACTTTTGCGCTCGCGAAAATAATTTTCATTTTTAACCAGAGAGTAATAAAATACCAATACCTTTTGCGGTAGATTAATATACAAATTTCTCAGGTCGTCCCAATTTTTCAGAGTTTTTCGAATTACAGAAGTATTCGAAATATCCAGATTGCTACAGATTGTTCTGTTTTTGAAAGATTCTGTTTTCTTTGCGTTGTGTGCTTGTTTTGATGGCTCTATGGTTTTCTTTGATGAGTTTTTGCCATAGAAAATTTGGAATACAGTATATAATGCAAGAACAAAATATGAATTGGTTTACTACAACCCTTATAGTAGTGATTTGTTTTCTTATACTAACGGATCGCATGAAGGTTTTGTTGAGTTTTGTGTGATTGAAGTTTTCAAGTTTTGGGTTATCTTACGGTGGATGAAGGAATAAGGAGTAAGAAGAGCCTAAGCTTGGGGATGCCCCGGCATCCCAAGCTATTATCCAAAATAGTGCAAGCAACTAAGCTTGGGGATGCCTCGAGTGGCATCCCCTCTTTCTTCTAACGACCATCAATATTTTACTCGAAGCTATATTTTTATTCGTCACATACTATGTGTTTTGCTTGGAGCGTCTTGTATGATATGAGTCTTTGCTTGTTTTATTTTGTGTTCTAAGTCTTGATTCCTCGCTGGACACACCTATTTGAGAGAGCCAAAATTATGTCATGACTTGTTAGAATTGCTCTCTATGCTTCACTTAAATTTTTATGAGCTATGGACTTGCTCTAGTACTTCACTTATATCTTTTTTAGCATGGTGTGCTTTAGTATTTTTGAAGAAATGCTCTCTTGCTTCACTTAGATTTATTTGAGAGTTATTAATTTCTTTAAGAAATTCTCTCTTGATTCACTTAAATTAATTTGAGAGAAAGAAATATTATGCTCATGATCTTCACTTATATTTGTTTGAGCTTATCAAAAGCAACACATGAAAATTAGTCCCAAAGTGATAGATATCCAAGAAGGATATAATAAAAACTTTCATGAAGATCATTGCACAAAGTACACTTGATTCTTAGTAATAGTTTTGAGATATGATGATGTGATAAATGAGTCATCTTGATGAGCAATTATGCTTTAGTAAGAATATTGGTATTTAGGTTTGTGATTCCCTATGCAAGGACGAAAGTCAATAATTATGTAATGAATTATATCCTACTAGTGGTGCATTATTCGGTGTTAATTATGCTTAATGCTCGCTTATGATATTATCCATTTCTTGGTTGGTCGCTTCTCAATCTTTTGCCAGCCTTCATTTTGCACTGAGTATGATCACTACTTGTGCATCCAAAAACCTTTAACCCAGTTTTGCCATATGAGTCCACTATATCTACCTATATGCGGTACTATTTTACCATTCTAAGCAAATTTGTATGTGCCATCTCTAATTTTCAAAATAAACTTCTCTTTTGTGTGTTCGTACTGCTCGTAGAGCGGTGAGGGGTGGCTAATATTTTCCATGCTAGATGTGTTATTCTCATGATGAGTGTTTATTCACTTGTCATTCCATGAGAGTAAGGCAAAGGTATTAGGGATGCCCAGTCTTGAAATGAAAAGTGAATTTACTTTATGTTGTCAAATAATAAGTTCCTTGGAAAGTGTTGGTATGGAAGGCACCCGTGGATACGGTTAGCCATGGAAAGTGAAAGTATGGTGGAAAAGGAAGAAACTTTATTTTCTGTTTGGGAACCGCCTATGGTATATCTAGCATGGAAAGTGTTGGAAACTTAAGTCGTTTTCGTTGGTGGGAAGGACACACCTCCCAAAATGTTTTTATCTCTAAGTTTTTCGCTTTCAGATCTGGCACCTCTACAAATCCCTACTTCCCTCTACGAAGGGCCTTTCTTTTAATTATGCAATTTTTATTTTGAATTTGAGTCTCCATCTTCTCTTATAAAAGCACCAACTATGAGGCACTATGATCGTACTTGAGCATTGGGTGTAGTTAATATGCGAGTGTGTTTCATGAATGGATCAATGATTGAGCATGATGGGCTAGGAATAGCTTATTTTAGCATTGATATTTTGAAAGACATGTTTGCTTGTTGATATGCTTGAGTATTTAAGTTGTCATGTCAAAACTAGAATTTTGCTTTGAACAATATAAAAGTCCAAAAGTCCATGCTATAAAGAAAAGAAATATGAGATGACATGTTAGGCAACATTCCACATCAAAGATTGTGTTTTTATCACTTACCTGCTCGAGGACGAGCAGGAGTTAATCTTGGGGATGTTAATACGTCTCCAAGGTATCTATAATTTTTGATTGTTCCATGATGTTATATTACCAATCTTGGATGTATTATAATCATTTTATAGTCATTTTATATCATTTTTTGGTACTAACCTATTGACATAATGCCAAGTGTCGGTTGTTGTTTTCTGCATGTTTTTTACGTCGCTGGAAATCAATACTAAATGGAGTCCAAATACAATGAAACTTTACGAAGATACTTTGGACCAGAAGACACCCAATTGGCCAAGGCAGTGCCTAGGGGGGGGGTGCTCTGAGGGGAGAACAACCCACCAGGGCACGCTAGGAGGCCTAGGCGCGCCCTGGTGGGTTGTGCCCATCTTACACTTTATGCTTCCGGCTCGTATGTTGTGTGGAATTGTGAGCGGATAACAATTTCACACAGGAAACAGCTATGACCATGATTACGCCAAGCTATTTAGGTGAGACTATAGAATACTCAAGCTTGCATGCCTGCAGGTCGACTCTAGAGGATCCAATCTAGACACCATCACGGAGGGGTTCACCACTTCCATTAGTGCCTCTCCGATGATGCGTGAGTAGTTCTTTGTAGACCTTCGGGTCCGTAGTTAGTAGCTAGATGGATTCCTCTCTCTCGTTTGATTCTCAATACAATGGTCTCTTGGAGATCCATATGATGTAACTCTTTTTGCGGTGTGTTTGTTGGGATCCGATGAACTTTGAGTTTATGATCAGATCTATCTTTTTACATCCATGAAAGTTATTTGAGTTTCTTTGATCTCTTATATGCATGATTGCTTATAGCCTCATATTTGTTCTTTGATATTTGGGTTTTGTTTGGCCAACTTGATCTATTTATCTTGCAATGGGAAGAAGTGCTTTGTAGTGGGTTCGATCTTACTTTGCTTGATCCCAGTGACAGAAGGGGAACCGACACGTATGTATCGTTGCTACTAAGGATACAACTATGGGATGACATGATGGCGCATGCACCGTTTCTCCATGAACTTAATACACTAGATGCATGCTGGATAGCGGTCGATGTGTGGAGTAATAGTAGTAGATGCAGGCAGGAGTCGGTCTACTAATCTTGGACGTGATGCCTATGTAATGATCATTGCCTGGATATAGTCATGATTATTTAAAGTTCTATCAATGTCCCAACAGTAATTTCTTTACGCACCTTTTTCTATTTTTCTCGAGAGAAGCCACTAGTGAAACCTACGGCCCCTGGGTCTCTTTCTCATATTATTTGCCTTTGTGATCTACTTTTCCTTTGTTTTTATTTTCAGATCTATTAAACCAAAAATACAAAAATACTTTGCTGCAATTTATTTTATTTGGCGTTCGATCTATCAATATCTATAACTCTCTCACATTCGTTTGCCAATTTCTGGCACCGTTACCCGAAAGGGATTGACAACCCCTTTTACACGTTGGGTTGCGTGTATTTGTTATTTGTGTGCAGGTGTTGTTTACGTTGTGTTGCTTGGTTCTCCTACTGGTTCGATAACCTTGGTATCATATCTGAGGGAAATACCTACCGCCGCTGTGCTGCATTATCCCTTCCTCTTTGGGGAAATATCGACGTAGCTTCAAGCGACATCAATGATCTAGGCAAACTCAAGAAACAAGATTGTAAGACTGGCTAGAAATTTCTTAGTTAATTCCATGTTATCAACGGTCTCCTGTAGGTATTCTCCACCTACATTCCTTATATTCCTTTGCTATTTGCGAGCATGGTATATATTCAATTTTCTAGAGGTTTGATTCATTTGCTCACTATAGTTGATGCTCTTCATCACCTTCATGATCTATGCCAACTCAAGAAAAGGTATTGTAACTAGTAGTCGGAAATTTCTTACTTAATTCCATGTTATCAAAGGTATCCTGTAGGATTCTCCAAAATAAAAAGGTGTCCTATAGGTATTCTCCACCTATTTATATTCCTTTGCTATATTACGAGTGTGTAGCTTATGGTATCTTTCTCGTTGTTTGACAACTGATTTGGTACAAATTTGTGGTGATTTATTTCTAAACCATTGTTTTTTGTACCTAACATCACCCCATATATACTCCAGCTTATTTTTGCTACATTGGATTGTGAAGCCCGGAAGTATCTTGGTAGCCGAATATGTGAATGGTACAAATGGCTTAGCAGGTGAGTCCTTGATTGGATGTCACTGGCAAATGGATCATAAAAATATGATGTATGCTTCTGATTTTCCATAGAGACATCTTTTTCACTGTTCATGCATTGGTCTTCTGCATATTTTTGTAAATAGTACATAATGAATTTACATTTGTATATTTACTATATGTGTCATGGGTTTGTCACGGCAGATGTCCTTGTGAAAGGACTTAGTCGTGGAGCCATCGCAACGGGTTAGCTTAAAGGGGTTAAACCGGACAAGGGGACACGGGGAGTTTATACTAGTTTGGCCCCTTCGGTGAAGGTAAAAGCCTACGTCTAGTTGTGATTGGTATTGCTAGGGTTTCGAAGGCCAGGGAGCGAATCCGCTTTGTCTGGCTCTCGAGTTGTTGTCTGTTGTCCTAAACCGCTGCCGGGTCGTCCCTTTATATACATAGGTTGACGCCCACCGTTTTACAGAGTCCCGAAGCCGTATCATAAACATGTCTGGTTCGGTCTCTATCCTTCCTATCTTACAATGCAAGTTACATAACAAGGTCGGTTTACATCTACATGCCTTAACTCGCCTCTGGGCCTTGGGCCTTCATAAAGCACCATCATTCTTACGTCTTCATGGGCTTCTAATCTTCATAAGGTTAATCCGGCTACCCCTGGCCGGTTTACGTCCAGTAGTAATATCCCCAACATTAGGCCCCAGATTGGTTTGAACTTGTTCATGTCAATCTTCAATACTTAGAAAAATTCCTCCCTTGCATCTTCACCTTGATCTTGTAAACCGCCGTGATGTCATACTTCAGGATCATGATAAACCGCCCTGACGTCATCTATCCGTCGAAGCTGAAGATTACCTTCATTAATACATATCCAGTCATTGAAGCAACACCATTATTAACTATCCGTTTTTGAGCTCCTCGATTCCCGCACTTGTAGCCTTATCGCTCACCTTATAAATAGGGCCACGGGTCCTTATCATTTTTTCCCCTCGTCTCGCTCGCTTCTTCTTCCTCCTCGCAACACCTCCCCACCTGAGTGCCGCCGCCATCGTCAAGCCTCGCCTCCGCCTCACCATTGGCCGCTGCATCAACCTGTTCGCACCAGAGTTCCGCAGCACACCTCCGCTGCTTCCGCGGCCGCAGTAAGTCCTTTCCTCCTTCCTTAGATTCATTATGGTTTCTCTATTCTTCGTAGTTCTTTGAAGTTCATCAATGCTTCGGTGCTGTTCTTCCCTGTTCCCCCTTAGTCTATAGATGGATACTTCACGCCTGACGTATCCCTTGCCGTGGCTAATCTTCTATTACCACCACAAACCCTTATGCGCAAAAACTGATCTAGTCCTTCATAAACTGTTTCGGGTCCTACCCTTTTTAGGTCAAAATATTTTTGCCTTTCTGTCTTTGGTAGATACAAAATTCCCTTGTGATCCTGTGAAACTTGTTTTTCCTTACTTAGCCCTTTTCGCCTTAGATCTATATCCTCTGTACTATGTAGGCGGTTTACATTTGCAAAAACAATCTATCTCATACCATTAGTCCCCTAGTAAACCGGCAAACCTTATTTATGTTAATTGTAATAGTCCGGTTTAACAACACATGTATGCCCTTGATATGACCTTGCCATTCACTATTGTATCTTGTATACCATCGTGAATGATTTGTAAACCGACATTTCTTTTCCAGCTTTTTGTTTCACAATGGCCAAACAGTTTGCCGCCTGCAATTGGGCTCGTTCCCGGGTCACCGAGGAACAGTTGAACGGGATGGTCAGCATTGGCACCTTGCCTAAGAAAACTGAAATTCGATGGCAAGTTCCAGGAACAGAAAATCCTCCAACCCCAAGGCAGGGCGAGGTTGTGGTCTTTGTCGACCACATAGGCCGTGGTTTCAAACCGCCAGGGTCAAAGTTCTACCGAGATGTGCTTGCCAGTTTCCAACTCCATCCTCAAGATATCGGACCCAACTCGGTGTCCAATCTATGCAACTTCCAGGTCTTCTGTGAAGTGTATTTACAAGAAGAACCGACTGCTGAACTGTTCCGGGACTTCTTTCATCTGAACTGGCGCACAGAATTTGTAAATGGTCCCAACACTGAACTTGGTGGTGTTTCTATTCAAAAGCGGAAAGAAGTTGAATTCCCTCATGCCAAACTGCATAGCCATCCTAAGGAATGGAACCAGACTTGGTTTTACTGCAGAGATACTTCTCCTGAAGATGAAAATCCCCTTCTAGGCTATCGTGATCACCGGCTTTCCAACACCCATCCAATGCCGCAACGCTTAAGTTCTGCAGAATGGGCCAAGTATGCCCCTCAACTCGCCAAACTCTGGGCTTTTATGGCCAACGGTTTAACATGCGTTGATTTCGTGCGATGTTGTATATCTTGGAGCATCTTGCCGCTAAGCCGGCGCCCCAGTTTAATGTGTGAGTACACCGGTGATGTTGAAGACCCTCAACGCCATATCAACATTCAGGTGACCGATGAAGAAGTCATTGAAAGCGTAAACAAAATTTTGAATGAATCAGAATCAGTCTGTAGTCAAACCGGCTTAAACCCCTTCTATACCAAGAACAAACCGCCTGCTGTAAGCACTACACTTCCTTTTCATCTTTGATGTCTTTAACTTGTTCAACTTGTAATCCTTCTTCTGTTTTATGTATGAATAGGGTGATGATCCCTTCTGGAAACGGAAATCCGTAGATAAAGTAGTAAAGCCAACCGGGGATAAAGCGGTCAAACCATCTCGTCCCAAAACCAAAGCCGTCAAGTGGACCTCAAAGCGGAAAATGGCTGACCGGATCAACATGGAACTTGATGACGATGCTGATGATCCGGAAGTTGAGGTAGAACTTGACTCACTTGGCTCCCTTTTCATGCACCTCATTAACAATGATCTTTATCAGGAGGACGTAGAAGGCAGCCAAGCTGATGATGTAGAGGTAATTACCCTTTCCTCCGGTTCAGACTCTATGCCAACACAAAAAACCCGTCAAGTAGTCCGGAAAGTAAGCTTTTCTCATCCTCTTGCTTACTTGTTCCCAACATTTATTTTGAAGACACAACAGCATGAAGCTCGCCGGACAACCCGGCACAGTGGCCAACAGGTCACTTCGGCCGGTTTACCTGATACCCCGGCTCGGAAGCGCCGGTCTGAGGTCTCTTCCACTTCTGACCATTCTTATCCCAAGGCAGGTTATTTCAGACAACCTCTTAATCCGTCCGATTCAAATTATCAGGTGACACCTCCCTCATCCTCTGGCGAGTCGACAGCAACCCAACTCCCTCCTCTAAAAACTATGGCTGGGTAAGTTTTCAAACTCCTTCCAATGCATTACAAATCTTGAATAAGATGCTAACCCTATTTTAATTTATTTGCAGAGCCAAAGCCAGACCCAGCAAGAAAGCTTGGGTCAACAATCCATCAGAAGACCAGGCAGTTTTTGAAGAAGAGCAGAGAGGTGAACCGGACCAAACTCGTGAACCGGAGGGTCCTCATCCTGAAACCGCCGCTGATGAACCGCCCCTTCAAGATTGGAATACTGATGAACCACCAGAGGCTGACCCTGCCGTGCCTGACACTGAACCGGCAGCTCCAAACCGGGCTAGTCCAATGAGAGATACTGAAACTCCGTCATCACCCGCAAAAGCCACTGAAGGCCAAGGAGATGATGTTATTGTTACTGGTATGGGCCACAGCTCTCCTGGCCATCCCGTAATTTTGGCCCAACATAGTGCCAAAGAAGAGTGTGCTACTAGGGAGAAATGCAAATGGAGTACTGACTTATCAAGTTATGCCCATCTCAAAGCTGAAGAGCTTCACTCCGTTTTCTTAAACCGTCTGCACTCAAACCGTGACTATGAAGCCGGTTTGGTGAATTTGATGAAGGAAAGCTATGAGGTATTTTCATCTCCCTTTACTTCTTGATTTCAAAGTTGAAATGCCAGCCCAAGTAGCCCCCAAGGGCCGTTTTATGATGTTAATCGTGAACCGGGTCTTTGTAATACTTTAAGTCTCTCCCACTGATCCTCAAAATGTTAGGTCCTTAGTGAAAACCAAGGCCGATACTTTACCAATGTAATGATATAGCTTTCCTCAGCATAGCCCCCAAAGGCCGGTTTAGCTTTGCAAGGTAATCCGGGTTTTAATCCATGCGTCCGTTTTGAACAGATATACATTAGCCCCCAAGTGTCAAGGATAATGCTTGCATTGTTCTGGAGACTTTATAAAAGATGTAGTGAATCAGAGCAAATAGGCATTAGCCCCCAAGTACGAAGTGCATAAATTGTTATACGCTTTGTACTTTAGAAAATATATATCCTGTTGTCTGACATTTCTTCATTGTTGTAGGCCGAACTAGGCAATAGAGATGCCCGGACTGCTGATTTGTAAGAGAATGTGAAGTCTCAACAAGCAGAAGCTGCAAAAGCTAAAGAGGAGCCGACCAAAGCCCTGGCAGCGATGGAAAAGCTGAAAGAGTCTTTTAACAAAGATCATGCTGACTGGGAAACCGAGAAAACCGGTTTAACCAAAAGAGCTGAGGATGCCGAGGCATCCCTGAAACCAGTTGCAGATGAACTAGCCGGCTTGAAATGGCACATCAACGCCATGACATCCGCTGTCTTTGGTAAGTATCTCCTTGTGCAGTTTGTCCAATTCATGGAACCTTATTATTGACCAGAATGCTGATTTTAAACCATAACAGGCACTCGTATTGCTCATCTGGGCACACATATGAGAATGAAGCTTAAAGCGGCGTATACTTTGATTGAACAGTTGTACTCTGGGTCCCAGCGGGCTATTTGCACTGCGGCTTATAATAAACCGGCACCATCATTGATAAAGGAAACTCTTAAGAAGCTGGCCATGTTACCAACCCGGATTACCGAAACGAAGAAGGCGGTTGCACGAGCAGGCGCATTAACCACACTAATCCGGGCTAAGGCATGGATTCCAGACCTTGAAGCGGAGGACATCATTAAAGGATATCTAGGTGTAAAGGAGGACGGTTCAAACTTCGACAATGATGACCTCCGAAGGCTGACCAAGGAAATGCGGCCAATAGCCAGCAAATTGGCAGAGGACACAGACTTGTCTCATTTCCAACCGGCTTATGATGCTGAAGGGAAGAGACAGCCTGCCGAAATCCATGAAGTCGAAGAACTTGTGCCTCCAATCCGTAAGCATACCTTTGCTCCTGATATTAACCCCTCCAACCTTATCCATGAAGAAGCCGTGTTTCAAGCTTTAACTGGAGTCGATTGGTCAACGGTTGAGTTCCAGCGTCTGGGGAGGGATGAAGAAGAAGTGATCACATCAACTAACCCTCAACCATCAAACCATCCATACGAAGCGTCTTAAACCGGCAGCTGATTTACCAGATATTTGTATTCCAATGCCAAAAAACAATGATGCACTTGTAGCCGCCTTGAAGCTTCTTTTAATAGGATAGTAAAACTCCTTTATCTTGTCATGCCATCGAGCATGTTTTGTGATACTTCGTGACAATTTGTTCCACTTTTTGGGATCTATTTATGCTTAACCCAGAAGGAGTTGTGTTCCTGGATACAAGAACTTGAAAAGTGTCCTAGCGGTTTACCACTGGACGGGTTATGATGCTCAACAAATATACAATACTTAGATGAATGATCAAAGTTTTTGTATGAAAAGTAATACGTGCAACATACCTCGTTGGTTGACCAACTTCTTGTATGGTAAGGGCATTAACACCAATCCGGAGTGTTGATAACTCCGTCCTTATTTTGCCCGATTATGATGATAAACCGTATCGGGATATAAGAATCACCGGGTTTTCTTTATAGCACTGGTGATTTAGTCAAACCAGACCGGGGTAAAGAACGCCGGCTTGTAACTGATTATTTACTGACAACGTGTAGTTGAAAGTCAAGCCGGGCCAAAGACACCGGTTTATCAGAACATATTATGAACCTCAATAAAGGCAGAAAACTTAGCAACTAAGATTCCAACAAAAGAAACATGCAAGGCTTTTTACGAGCTGCCAGGCTCTAAATCGAGGCTTTTCATGGGCTGCTAGGCCTCTGAGTTAAACCATTTAACAAAGCCTTTTAAGATGGGACTCCAATTAACCAATCGTCGTTTTAACTTTGACAAGTTTAGGGTCTGTAAAAGATTGATTTGTCAAATGTTCGGCAGGTCATACCAGGATTACCTGGACAGGAGTGGCTTACTTGATGAAGGCAGGTTAACCCAGGGTTTTAGGTGAATACACCAGGCTTCCAAGCCATGGCTTGATAGCCAATTACAAGGGTCCTTTCAAACTCTTTGTTGCTTTGCACAAAGAGCCCCCAAGTAAATTTGTGAGCTGTGCGCAGTGGGTGCCCATGTTTGAGTTTGTGCTTTGTGCAACACTCTCTTTGGCCCCACATAATTTCCCTTGTGGATAAACGCCTATCAAGAGGTGTAGCTATGGCGTGATAACCACCAAGCCCCCTAGTGATATCCCTTTGTGGTTTCAAACCGATCAAGAGGTGTAGCTATGGTTCAGATATGACCAAGCCCCCTAGTGATTTTCTTTATATTCGTGCAGCTGCAGAGACCGGTTTAACAGAAAGCTCCGCTTTGTCAGTAGAAACTCTTGTAAGCACACACATGATGTAAAAAGAACAGAGACCCCGCTTGAATGGAGGCTCCGGTTTATTATATAATATATACATCATCATAAATATGTACATATGAAGAGCCTATGGCTCAAGTATAGTAAGGCCGAAGAAGAGCTATGTTCCACGGCCGCTTGGTCTCCTCCTCCGATTTACGTGAGTCTTTGTGCTCTCGAACATCAATGAGGTAGTATGACCCGTTGTGTAGATTCTTGCTGACCACAAAAGGTCCTTCCCAAGGTGGGGATAATTTGTGCATATCAGTTTGATCCTGGATGAGCCAGAGCACCAAATCGCCCTCTTGAAAGGTTCCGGTCTTAACCTAGCGGCTATGATAACGTCGGAGATCCTATTGATAAATCGTCGAACGTGCTGCTACAAGATCACGCTCCTCATCTAACAGGTCCAGAGAATCCTGACGTGCTGTCTCATTATCCGCTTCAACATAAGCTGCCACCCGGGGCGAGTATTGATGGATGTCACTAGGGAGAACCGCCTCCGCTCCATAAACCATGAAGAAAGGTGTGTAACCCATCAATCTGTTAGGTGTGGTGTTGATGCTCCATAACACAGAAGGTAATTCCTCCACCCAACAACCCGGTGTCCCCTTCAAAGGAACCATAAGCTGAGGTTTAATACCTCTCAAAATTTCTTGATTTTCCCTCTCCGCTTGACCGTTAGATTGGGGGTGAGCCACCGATGCTATATCAAGCCGGATGTGCTCACATTGGCAAAATTCCTCCATCTCTCCCTTTGACAGATTAGTACCATTATCCGTTATAATAATGTGTGGAAAGCCAAACCGGAATATCACTTTTTTGATGAATTGAACCGCCGTGGCTGCATCACACTTACTGACTGGTTCTGCTTCCACCCATTTGGTGAATTTATCAACTGCCACTAACAAGTGGGTCTTTTTGTCCTTGGATCGCTTAAAGGGTCCAACCATATCAAGCCCCCAAGTCGCAAACGGCCAAGTTATTGGAATCATCCTCAACTCCTGACCCGGAATGTGAGCGCGGCATGCGAATTTTCGACAACCGTCACATCTCTTGACCAAATCCTCCGCATCAGCATGAGCTGTTAACCAGTAAAAATGTGGCGAAAAGCTTTAGCAACCAAATACTTTGAACCGGCGTGGTGACCACAATCCCCTTCATAGATTTCTCGCAAAATCTCACAACCCTCTTGAGGAGAGACACAACGCTGAATTGCTCCTGAAACGCTGTAACGATGTAACTCCCCGTTGAGTATGGTCATGGCCTTGGAACGCCGGATTATCTGTCGGGCCAAGGTTTCATCGTCCGGTAACTCGCCCTGGTTCATGTAAGCCAGATATGGGATTGTCCAATCCGGTATGACATGCAAAGCCGCCACCAATTGAGCCTCCGGATCAGGAATAGCCAACTCTTCCTCTGTTGGTACCTTGACGGACGGATTATGCAATACGTCAAGAAAGACATTTGGTGGAACCGGTTTACGCTGAGAACCAAGGCGACTTAAAGCGTCCGCCGCTTCATTCTTTCGCCGGTCTATATGGTCCACCTGATAACCCTTGAAGTGACCAGCCACCGTATCCACCTCTCGCTGATATGCAACCATGAGTGGGTCTTTAGAATCCCAAGTGCCAGACACCTGTTGAGCCACCAGATCTGAATCCCCGAAGCACTTAACCCTGCTTAAGTTCATATCCTTAGCCATCCGAAGACCGTGGAGTAAGGCCTCATATTCAGCTGCATTATTAGTACAAGGGAACATTAAACGGAGGACAGAACAAAACTTGTCACCTCATGGGGAAGTTAGTATGACTCCAGCCCCCGAGCCCTCCAATTGCGTGGATCCATCAAAGTGAATAGTCCAATACGTATTATCTGGCTTCTCCTCTGGTGCCTGCAACTCCGTCCAATCATTGATGAAGTCCACGAGTGCCTGGGATTTGATCGCTGTGCGAGGTATATATTTGAGCCCATGAGGTCCAAGCTCAATAGCCCACTTGGCAATCCGGCCAGTTGCTTCTCTGTTTTGAATGCTATCTCCCAGAGGGGCGGAACTGACCACTGTGATAGGATGGCCCTGGAAATAATGTTTAAGCTTCCGGCTTGCCATAAACACTCCATATACCAGCTTCTGCCAATGTGAATATCTCTGCTTTGATTCAATGAGTACTTCACTGATATAATAAACCGACCGTTGAACCGGATATTCCTTGCCAGCTTCCTTGCGCTCCACCACAATAGCC
Organism: Triticum urartu; assembly: GCF_003073215.2. NCBI lineage: Eukaryota > Viridiplantae > Streptophyta > Magnoliopsida > Poales > Poaceae > Triticum > Triticum urartu. The sequence continues at coordinate 335,789,589 of NC_053024.1, read as the reverse complement.
ACGCTAACAGCTCGGGCATTAGCAGCCACATATAGCAATAACGGCTCCTTATCGATCGGTGCTACAAGCACAGGCGGTTCAGCTAACTGCCTCTTCAGATCCTCAAACGCTTTATCAGCTGCCTTGCTCCAGACAAAATTATCTGTTTTCTTGAGCATCTGATATAAAGGGATAGCCTTCTCCCCAAGACGACTGATAAATCGGCTCAAAGCCGCAATCCGGCCGGCCAGACGTTGAACGTCTTTGACACACGCCGGTTTAGCCAAAGATGTAATTGCTGATTTTTTTTTCCGGATTAGCCTCAATGCCTCTATTTGACACCAGAAAACCCAAGAGTTTGCCCACTGGTACACCAAAGACACACTTTTCTGGATTGAGCATCATCTTGTAAACCCGGAGGTTGTCAAAGGTTTCTCTCAAATCGTTTATTAATGTTTCCTCCTTCCTGGACTTTATCACAATATCATCCACATATGCATGAACATTGCGCCCAATCTGCTTATGAAGACAATTCTGAACACATCGTTGATAAGTTGCCTGGGCACTCTTGAACCCAAAGGGCATGGAGACATAGCAGAAGGCTCCAAAGGGAGTGATGAAAGCTGTCTTCTCCTGGTCCTTAACTGCCATTTTGATCTGATGATAACTAGAGTAAGCATCCAGAAAACACAAACAGTCACAACCCTCCGTAGCATCAATGATCTGATCAATACGAGGGAGGGCAAAGGGGTCTGCGTAAAAGACTTCCACGATACAAGCATTGTTCAAGTCTGTGTAATCTACACACATACGCCAAGCGTCGTTTTTCTTAAGAACTAGCACCGGATTAGCCAACCACTCTGGGTGAAAGACTTCCACGATAAACCCTGCGGCCAACAACCGAGCTACCTCTTCACCGATAGCCTTACACCTTTCTTCATTGAAGCGGCGGAGAAACTGCCGGACCAGTTTAAACTTAGGATCAATGTTAAGTGTGTGCTCAACGAGTTCCCTCGGTACACCTGGCATGTCAGAAGGTTTCCATGCAAAGATGTCCCGGTTCTCATGGATGAACTCGATGAGCGCGCTTTCCTATTTGGGATCCAGGTTAGCTTTGATGCTGAACTGCTTGGATGATTCGCCAGGAACAAAATCAACCATCTTCTTATCCGTGGCCGATTTAAATTTCAACGCCGGATCGTGTTCCGTAGTTGGCTTTTTTAAAGAAGTCATATCTGCCGGATCAACTTGGTCCTTATAAAACTTCAATTCCTCTGTGGCACAAACCGACTCAGCATAAGCCGCATCACCTTCCTCACATTCCAAAGAGATCTTTCTGCTCCTGTGTACTGCGATAGTCCCCTTATGACCTGGCATTTTAAGCTGTAGATAAACATAACACGGCCTCGCCATGAACTTAGCATAAGCCGGTCGTCCAAACAAAGTGTGATACAGACTTTTGATTTTCACCACCTCAAAAGTCAATGTTTCTGACCTGGAATCATAGTCATCCCCAAAAGCCACCTCTAAGGCTATCTTGCCTACCGGATATGCAGACTTGCCAGGCACCACACCGTGAAAAACAGTGTTTGACGGTTTAAGACTCTTATCTGTCAACCCCATACGATGGAAGGTATCATAATATAGAATGTTGATACTGCTTCCCCCATCCATGAGCACCTTCGTAAAATTATATCCCCCAACTTGAGGGGCCACCACTAGGGCCAAGTGACCCGGATTATCAACCCGGGGCGGCTGATCCTCTCTACTCCACAAAATGGGTTGCTCAGACCAGCGCAAATACTGAGGCACTGCCGGTTCAACAGAGTTTACTGCCCTCTTGTGAAGCTTCTGATCACGCTTACACAAGCTAGTGGTGAAGACATGATATTGCCCACTATTTAGCTGCTTGGGATTGCTCTGATAACCCGACTGCTGCTGCTGCTGCTAGTTCCCCTGATGGTTGTAACCTCCCTGGTTGCCTTGGTGCCCTTGATTGATGTGTCCGGTTTGATTGCCTTGAAATCCTGAACCAGAACTGCCACCTCCGCAACCCGGCCCGTGGAAACCACCTCCTGAACCGCCGGGCGGGCCATTATCGTACTGGAACATATTGGAGTTCTCGAAATCTCGCATGATATTACAATCCTTCCAAAGATGTGAAGCTGGCTTCTCCTTTAATCCATGCTTTGGACAGGGTTGATTTAACAGGCGCTCCAAATTGGGGCCTAAACCTCCGCCCCTCTGGGGCTGCTTGCCCTTACGGCGCTGACTATTCTCCTGAGCATTGGTGTTAGCGACAAAGTCCAAGCTGTTGTCAGCTTTGCACTTACCACTGTTCCCATGGCCTGCCGGATTATGCTGCTGACCCTTGGCATTGACGTTCTTTTTCCCTTTCCCCGGTTTGTCCTCCTATGAGTCAGGGTCTTTGGTATTATCTGAATCGGCGTACTTAACCAAAGTGGCCATAAGTGTTGACATATCATTGCAGTGACGTTGAGGCTTCCTAACTTCTGTTTGAGCGGCAGAAAACGGCCATTGCCCTCCAACGTTAGCACTGCGGTATCTGCATTGATATGATCCGATGAATGCAAAACTGCTGAGACCCGCTTGACCCAATGGGTCGTGGACTCCCCCTCCTCTTGGACACAAGCGGCCAGATCCACGATTGACATGGGCTGCTTACAAGTATCTTTGAAGTTCTGGATAAACCGGTGCTTCAATTCGGCCCATGATCCAACAGAGTTAGTTGGTAAGCTCTTCAACCAAGTATGAGTTGTTCCTTCCAACATCATGGTGAAGTATTTAGCACACACTGCCTCACCCACATCTAACATCTCCATTGCCATCTCGTAGCTTTCAACCCACGCCTCTGGTTGTAAATCGGCGGTGTAATTTGGTACCTTACGAGGTCCCTTGGAGTCCTTGGGCAATCTCACATTACGCAAAGCGGGGGTGAGACACGGCACCCCTAAGGAACTGAATAGCACACCTGGCTCTACTGAAGCGGTAGGGTGAACCAGAGTATGTTGACGAGCTCCGTGCCGAGCTACTAACTCGGCTTCTCGATGCGCGCAACCATGATCCACTACATCCTGTGCATTAGCACCTCCCCCCTGCCGGGTTGTGTCCTCGCGGCGAATTACGACGACGTGCACTGCTTGACACGGCCGGTTCATCCTCAACGTGTCTTCTATAGCTTCGGCTTGGACGGGGAGTGGAATGGATCCTCTCACGACTGTGCGAATATGCCTGCTACTAATTCAACGCTGTTTGAAGGAGACCTCTGGCCCGACGTGCCTCAATCGCAACCGGTGACTCGCCGTCGGTTGGGAGGACTGCTAATCGTGAAGCGGCGGCCACAATGTTGTCCAACGGGTTGGAGTAATGCCCGGGAGGTGTTGGAACACAAGGTTGTCAGAATCACGATTTTGAATCGGATCGGGGCTTCGATGGTAGGATCGCAAATCGTAGAATCTTCACTATCAGGATCGTAGGAACGTAGATTCTAAGAACTAAAATCGTAGAATCAAAGGGCTAATCTTGGATCGTAAAGTCGTAGAATCGTATAACAGAATCGCGATTCTGATAACCTTGTTGGAACATATTGCGGCACAATCTTATTCTGACGAGGCAGATCCATCGTGCGCGGCTGAACCGGCGCTCCTGTTCCTGGTGCCTCCGTCTGGTTTAATATTGACTGGTTACTAGTTCCTGCTCCTGGCGTGTTGAAGAGATTTCGTGGCTCATAACCCGACGGGAGATGCGATCGGTACCTTCTTCTCATGACTTCTTCGGAAGCATTTTGATTGAGCCTAATTCGCTAGGCCTGAGCTTCCAACTCAGCCCATTCTGTAGCCATCCTAGCGTTCTCTGCCACTAGATCCGCTTTAGCCTGAGCTATCTGATCCTTTACTTTTGCAATCTCCGCGTTGTGCTGATCCCGGGCTGCTGCATCCACCTCTGCGGCCATCAATGTTGCCAAAGCATCGAGCAAGTCAGACAAGACTTGAGTCGGAGGCGGCGCAGAGCCTCCTGCTCCTGCCGGCATGGCGGTTATTGAACCGGAGAGTATTGCTGCGGCAGCTGACGAATGAGGCGCTGACTGTGTACCTGCCATGAAGATAGCAGCCTGGTTTGGCAGATCAGGGAAGTCCAGAATACTGTTGCCCTCGGATCCTCCACTAATCCGACCATCCTGCAACTGATAGAGCGATTCAGTCTCTCTGGAAGACTCGTCGTCGGAACGAACAATGGTTTCTCCATCGGACACCGGTCCATATTCGTATTCTGCTCCATGGATGACGCCTACGAAAACATGCTTCACCATGGGCTGAATCGGCGAAGGGCTTGCACGCTGAGCCGTCTCGATGATGTCGGTGCAGATGTCCGGCTCAGGGGCCGGTTCGCCAATCTTGCCGATAAAGACGTGAATCCCACCAAAGGGGACCCGGTACCCGTATTCGATTGAATCGGCCTCGGGACCCCATCCTGCGTTGTCGATGTAGAGCTTGCCGCGACGACTCTTTGTCATCCGGCCCACAGCGTATCCCTTGAGTACATCAAAGCTGCCCTTCAAGAACTCGAAACCATCGTGCGATAGCCCCATGGTGGGTGCCAACTGTCGTGGGTTTTTCACGGCAGATGTCCTTGTGAAAGGACTTAGTCGTGGAGCCATCGCAACGGTTAGCTTCAAGGGTTTAAACCGGACAAGGGGACACGGGGATTTTATACTAGTTCGGCCCTTTCGGTGAAGGTAAAAACCTACGTCTAGTTGTGATTGGTATTGCTAGGGTTTCGAAGGCCAGGGAGCGAATCCGCTTTGTCTGGCTCTCGAGTTGTTGTCTGTTGTCCCTAAACCGCTGCCGGGTCATCCCTTTATATACATAGGTGGACGCCCGCCGGTTTACAGAGTCCCAAAGCCGGATCATAAACGTGTCCGGTTCGGTCTCTATCCTTCCTATCTTACAATGCAAGTTACATAAAAAGGTCGGTTTACATCTACAGGCCTTAACTTGCCTCTGGGCCTTGGGCCTTCATAAAGCGCCATCATTCTTACGTCTTCATGGGCTTCTAATCTTCATAAGGTTAATCCGGCTACCCCTGGCCGGTTTACGTCCAGTAGTAATATCCCCAACAATATGACTTAAGTCTCTAAGTGCTATAATGTGCGGGTTTTACATTCCAAACCCGTTGGCATATTTTTTGTAACAAGTTTGTGAACATAATTCTGTAACTAGAGATTGGGCCAGTTGGCAAAGACATAATCTAAGTAGATGCATTGGTTTAGCGTTCTTAGGATACAAATGATGTGAAAATGGTTCCTATGAAGTACTGATTATTTTAGTACTATGCTACAACTTAAGTTCAATTGATGAACAATTCGAGTGTAGAGGCTTAAATGTTAAGACATCACTGGAGAATTAACCTTGGGTAGGTTTTACTGATTTTGGATAAGACTCTTAAGTGCTCGTCATTTGTTTGTAGATCCTCTTATGAAGGTAAATTTCTTTGTACCCAGGCATAATTCTACTGTTGAAAACATGGGACAACATGTACATGGACATTGCTGACTTTGTTATTTGGGGGCTTATACCATATTCAACATAGGCCATTGGTAGCAGGAACATCGGTATGTTTAAATTTTTGTTTTTTGATTTCATTTTATAAGTCCATGATGCATGTCTGTAGAGAATTCATGATATGATTGTTATAATATGTCTTACAAATGTGCATAGTTTCACTATATCATAGTATTATAAATGCACGTCGGTTGATGTGAGTAAGTTAGTGGGGCGCTATCCAGCGTGCCACAATATAGCATTTCTTAATTTGGAAGAGGGATGGTTTAGGGTCCATAGTGGACCTACGAGAAGGCAGATCAAGCAGGGCGACACTAGACATCGACACTGGTCATGAGTGGATCGAGAGCAATAATGGAACAACAGAGAAGGTAGCTTGTGCCGGGAGGCATCGACATTGCCTGAGATCAGAAGGCAGCTCGGGTAGGGTGTTGTATTACATCAACACCAGTCATCACCAGTGTCAGAGGATGGGTTGTGGGGATCAGAGCAAGATGAAGAGGAGGAGGAAGAAGAAGATCACAAAATTGATGCGCAGTATCCGCTAAAGAAATTGATAAAAGGAGGTATATATTTGAAGGACTTCACTCATGTCACTTAGTCAATAGTTTGATTTATTTTTATGTATTTCGCCCGTAGAAACGCACGGGCATTCTGCTATTATACTAATAAGCACATGATTGCACAACCAAATTAAACATCCAATTACATAGGTGGCTAGTACACACATGACATTTGCACACACCAAAGTAAACCATTACATGCATAATTAACTAGGATAAACAATCATCTGATCATCATCTACTTCTTCTTGTCACACTTGCCGTCACTGCTCTACTGGTGGCTCGATCCGGCCTCGTAGAGTACAGTAAGGAGGCACTCCCTCATGTCAATGATCCGCCTGTGCATCTCATAGCATGTGTACATGTTCTTGTCCGCGAACCTGAGGCGAGGTTCATCAAGTTGCCGTGTCCAGGACCTGTGACAGGATACGGGAAATGTTCTGTTGGCATCCTGCTTCATCTTTTTGTAGTAGAGGTCGATGATGGCCGAGGCGAGTTCAACCAAGGAGTCCTTTGTGTTTCCCCAGAACCTCTAGTGGTCATGAATTTCAACAAGGTTCTTGCAGGCCAAACCCATAACATCGAGCGCTTTTACATCGTCGGAGGTTTCCACCATAGAAAACTTGTAGTTAGTGCTCTTGACAAACTTGGAGAAACAGTCACAAGGCTATGTGGCCATGCTGTAGTGGTAGATGATGACATGATGGCGCATGCACAATTGGGCGACAGTAACCTTCTGATCTATGTCGGGGCGTCCGCCGGTGTACTGGAGGTCGATGCTGCCACCTTGTACTTGTCTCGAGCAAGCAACTGCTCTACGAAGTTGATGTAGTCCTCCACCATGGCAGGGTTGATGGTGTACACCACCGAGAGATCCGTCTCCCTCGCGTGGTGTCGTGGGAAACCACATCCACCTATGGGACCAAGGGTCCCTTGATGGTTCGGCGGGGGGATGTCACGTTGCGCAAAGAGCAGAGGGGCATGGGACAGCACGACAGAGATCACACATGCAATTTTTACCCAGGTTTGGGCCGTTGTGAGGCATAAAACCCTACTCCTACTTTGGTGGACTGATGGTGGAAAAAATGGTGATGAGCGTAACATGCTTGTCTGGCAGGGTTGCCTCGGGGCAGAATGGCTACGCGCATCTGAATATGTGAGGGGGTGGATTCGCTAATCCAGTGTCCAACCCTTTCTATGGTTGCGTTGGGCCTTCTTTTATAGACAAAGGAGTCACCACAGTGGCAAATCTGTCATTATGCACTGATTAGATAGAAAATAGTGCTAACATACCTACTCTACAGGCTGACAGAGCGCATTAAATGCACCACTCAACGTCACATCGTAGCTTGCCCAGCAAGCCTTGCCGGGCTATTTTGCAAGCTTCGCGCCTGCTCGCTCGAGACATTGCAAGACAAGTGTCATTTGGAGGCATTTTCTGTAGAAAGTGGATGCCATGTGGCAAATGGCTGCCACTTAGTCAGTTTGCGGATTGACATCACATTGATCGATGACTTGCGTCATGATGAAGTGGTGTGGTGAGGTGGTTCTACTTCCGTGAGTCCCGGCAGGCCCGGCCAGGGCGTCTTGGGGGCTTGCTTCTGGGGGTGAGCCCTCCCTTGCCGGGCTCGCTTGCCCGGCAAGGGAGGTTTCTTCCTTAGTGGTATTTTGCTCCTCTGGCTTGTCTTGGCCTTCTTGTGTTGCATGTTAGTCCTCTGAAGAGCTGATTCTTTGTGCTCCATTATGACCTTGGTGCTGTAATCTTGGTCCCGTGCCTATGCACAGTCTGGGCAACGGACCCAGGGTTTGTTGCACCGACAGAAGCCCCCGGGCATGTCCCGAACGCGATGCCGAGCGTCGTCGGGGTAGGCCCTAATAAGTGCACAAGCAGGGGCGTGGAAGTGGCAGGTCCCTTGAGATCTTCTTTGCTTCTTCATTATCTTGAGCCCGAGCCGGTTTCCGGTTTTCCCGCGCGTCATGTAAAGCCAATCATGGTGGGGCCATTCTTGTAATGGCCCGTGAATGACTTTAATGCATGGGGAAGAAACTGCCAATTCACTCTTCCCACCATGCCCTTATCCCCAGCCACGTATGCGGCATGCATCGCGTGGGGTAGGTAACAGAGGTGCGTGGTGTGGGAGAGCATCAAGGAGAGGGCCCGGTCTTCTTGAATTGGTGGAGGGGGGCGACAGTCGCTCGTTGAGGGAACGACTCTCCTTACTGGCCCGCCTATAAAAGGAAGGGTGGGGGAAGAGCGGAGGCATCCATCTCTTCCCCCTTTCTCCTCCATCTTCTGCCTTCTACTGGTTATGCTGGAGAGAAGAGCCTGGGGCCAGGCCCCATGCGGTAGCTTGAGGTTGGTACCATCAAATGTTTGTGTTGGTGCTTGGGGAGTGAGTCTGGTCCATGCTCGGAGAAGACGTGGTGGACGGGCCGCCCGTGGTGCGGGAGACATTAAGCCTTCCCATTGTGGGGAAATGCTTGTTTCTTCTGCTGCGATCGTCCATCCGTCAGATAAGGTGGCATCTTGCATGCCCCGAGCTGCTGCTGCTTGTTGGCTTGGCGACCAGGTTCTCGGTGTCTTCGATGCTCACCTAGGAGGTAGGGCTGGGGATCGTTGGTAATCCCAGTACAGCCCCTTCGGGAGGCCCTACGGCTGATGTGAAGGGAGGCGCGCCTTCCTGCCCGCCAAGGTGGGGATCGGCACGCCCCAAGCCCCCTGGCCGTCTTGGTTGCCCGTCATCTCTTCGGGGGAAGTGCCGGACCACGAGGTCGGCGTTTCCCTAGAATGGTGTTGATGAAGATGAAGTCAGGGAAGATGGAGAAGGCGGGAGGTAGGCCGTCCAGTCGGAGTACAAAAGCACCGGCGCGTTTGTCTCGTATTGGCGACCTACTGCCTCATCTTTCTGTCTTTCGCCTCCTTTCCCCGGCACCTTCATCATCATTTCATCGGTTATCGGGGAAAGGGTCGCCCTCCTGGCACTTTTGCTTCCTCCAGTGGTCTTCCAGCTGAGCTGTGATGTCCTTCTCTGCCGGTGCCTGTGCTGGAGCCTCCTGACTGGTCCTGGAAGTGGTGACCAGGGGACCGTCGGGGTGCTCCTTCCGTTCTCCTCCTTCGTAGCCTCGCCACTCCCTATCTTGTGAGGCTGTGCTTGGCAGGTCCTGCCGGGATCGGGGTGGCATTGTGCCGGTGCGCACCTCATGCCCTCTTCTATTCCCACCGCACTACCTGGGACAAGAGGGACAGGGAGAGGACTTTACGGGGCACTTATCTTTTTTCAATCTTAAATCTGTAGGTACTTGCCAAACTTTTGTTCAAATAATGTAATTTCTCGAGTATATGTTTATGTCCTGTAAGGTTTGTACTTGTTTGATCAACATATTAATGAAAAATATGAACCTTGCCGGGGACTTGTGCATGTATATGTCCATGCAGAGGTGGAATGCCTCCTTATTTTTAAATAAACGAGTTTCCCCCGGCAGGCTGTCCTGCCAGTACCCTCTATTTTGCTGCCGGGGGTGAAGCCTACCGGGCGAAAATTGTGATGAGGGACCAGCCACCCGCCAATCTCTTTTTACCAAAGGCCACTTTGACCTTCCTGACCAAAGTCACGTTTGTGTCAGGAGATGGGAACACCTAAGTTTCAAAAAAGTGGCGTGGCTTTCTTATGCACAAGTATTCGCTTACAGAACACATATGGACAAGAGGTAGAACTTATCTGTTTGGCTTGCCGGAGATCGCACTGTTGGTTCATCTTTCCAACTTCCTGTAGAGGCCAAGCTCACGGTAGGAACCTGCAGTTCATGCAGATGGAAATGATGCAAGATGCAATCTTATCTATATGCATATGCAATGCTCATGAAATGCTTATGCAATCCTGATGATATGCTTAAGCATGCATGCAACTTGTCTGGGCCCCCCAGCGCTTCATTCATTTCTCTGTTGCTCAGGGTCTGCGCCTGGCTTTGTACAAGGGGTTACATGCAACTGAGGCAAGGCCTGTATAAAGGGGTGGCCCGGCAGCCACGCCTTATGGGTAGAACTTGGGGAGATGATCAATATTCCTTGAGTTTTGCAATTGAATGTCATCTCCAGTCTCCGGACGGACTGCGCCAGGTCTGGTAACTCGAACTACCCGGTAAGGGCCTTCCCACTTCACCGTAAACTTGTTTGTACCCTTGGCGGACTGAATGTGCCTAAGGACAAGGTCGCCTTCCTCAAAACACCGGGCACGAACCCTATGGCTGTGATAGCGACGCATGGCTTGCTGATAGCGTGCAGCACACGCAGCAGCCCGGAGATGGTTCTTCTTGAGTAGCACAACATCACCAGCCGGTGCTGATCTCTTGCTACTTCATTGTAGGCAAGCACTCGAGGGGCCCCGTAAATGAGTTCCATGGGGATAACTGCTTCTGCCCCATAAATGAGGGAGAAGGGAGTCTGCCCGGTATCTCGATTTGGTGTCGTTCTGAGGGACCAGAGAACTACCGGCAGCTCATCGATCGACCGCCTGTCATGCTTCTGCAGCATATCAAAGGTTCTTGTCTTGAGTCCTCGCGGAACTTCAGTGTTTGCCTCTCAGCTTGTCCATTTCTTCTGGGATGTGCGACAGAGGCAAATGAGATCTTGCTTCCGAGGGCATGAACATATTGCATGAAGGCGCGTCTCGTGAACTAGGTGCCGTTGCCGGTAATGATCCTTGCCAGAACTCCAAAATGACACACCAATTCTTTCAAGAACTTGATAGCTGACTGGGCAGTCACCTTTCTCATGAAAGCTACTTCTGGCCACTTTGTAAACTTGTTGATAGCAACGAACAAGAATTCAAAGCCCCCGGCAGCTCGTGGGAAAGGGTCAAGGATATCGAGCCCCCAGACTGAAAACGACCATGACAAAGGGATCGTCTGAAGAGCTTGTGCTGGCAGGTGGATGTTCTTGGATTGGAACTGGCAGGCTTCACACTTGGTGACTAGCTCGACTGCATCTTGGAGGGATGTGGGCTAGTAGAATCCTTGCTGGAATGCTTTCCCAACTAATGCCCTTGATCCAATGTGGGAGCCGCACATGCCTTTGTGTATTTCAACCAGTAGTTCCTTTCCTTCTTCCCTGCAGATGCACTTCAATTTCACAATGTTGGTCCTCCTTCTGTATAGAGTGTCATCAACAAACTGATACATACTGGTCCTCCGGGCTACTCTTTCAACTTCATCTTGGTCATCGGGAAGTTCTCCGGTTTGGAGGAAATGGACTATGTGCCTTGCCCAATTTGGAGCCTGGGGCTCGGCAACAAGGACTAGCGGCACCTCCTCCACTGTAGGGGCACGTTCCTCATTCGCGGGGTCCATTAGCCAGGCTGGAGGGTGCGTTCCGACAAGTGATGAGGAGTTTTTTCTGGCAGGATCCCTCCCAGGAGCCCCGGGAGGCTCTACTGGGAGAGGCTTACCGGGGTCCATCTTCCTCCTTTTCCGGGCCATTGTTGCTGGGGATACAGAGGGTTGAGTAAGATGGAGAACAAAAGTTCATGGTTCCACAAGAAGCTTTTGCGTAGCACACTTTGATAGATGATCAGCTATACTGTTTTTCGCACGGGGTACGTGCTCTGTTTGCAATCCGTCAAAGTGTTCCTCCAATCTTCTCACTTCCTCAACATATGCCTCCATCAAAGGACTTTGGTAATCCTTGTTGACTTGTCTCACCACAAGCTGTGAATCTCCTCGAATGATCAGCTTCTTGATTCCCAATTTTGTCGTAATCCTGAGCCCGACAAGGAGCCCTTCATACTGTGTTGTATTGTTAGTTGCCTCCTCCCGGGGAAAGTGCATCTGGACGATGTACTTCAAGTTTTCCCCTGTAGGGGCGACGAGAAGCACGCCAGCCCTGCACCTTGTAGGGAGAAGGCACCATCAAAATATGTGATCCATTCTTGGGGCGCTTCCTTGCCAGGGATAATTGTTTCCAGCACTTCCTCATCAGGGGTTGGCGTCCGTTCTGCAATAAACTCTACCAAAGCCCTGCTCTGAATTGTTGATGTGCTCTCAAACTTCAGGCCAAAGCTGGATAACTCCAAAGCCCATTCCACTATTCTACCGGTACCCTCAGGGTTTCAGAGTATCCTTTGCAATGGGAAGTGAGTGACAACCATGATCTCATGGGCTTGGAAGTAGTAGCGCAGTTTCCTTGAGGCCGTGATGAGGCCAAAAATCATTTTTTGCACACAAGAGTACCTCGATCTAGCCCCCTACAGCGGGGAACTGATGAAGTACACTGGGCGCTGCACCACTTTCTTCCTTTCCATGTTCTTGGGGTTGCCCTCGCTGTCATGCTCATCTCTGTCCTGATCCTTATCTAGCTCTGCCGGGCCCTGCTCACTCTCTGCTTCTTTCACTTCCCGCTGTGCAGGCTGCACTAATCACTTGATTAGTTGCCGCCAAGTATAGCAGCAACAACTCTTGGAGTTTAGGGGCAACCAAAGTGTGCACAGAGGACAAGTAGGCCTTCAACTCTTACAAAGCTGCATCTGCTTCCAGGGTCCACTTCATGGGCCCTGCCTTCTTCAAAATTTTGAAGAACAGCAGGGCGCGCTCGACAGACTTGGAGATGAATTTGCTAAGCATGGCAACGCACCTTGTCAGACGCCTCACATCCTTAGTTGTCCTGGGTGCCTATATTTGCTTGATAGCCTTGATATTGTGGAGGTTGGCTTGGATCCCTTGATGGGATACGAAGAACCCAAGTAGCTTGGTGGAGGGGATGCTAAATACACACTTCTCCGGGTTTAGCTTCAAGTTGATCTTTCGCAGATTGGCAAATGTCTCCTCTAAATCCTAGATGAGGGTTGATCTATCCTTGATTTTGACCACGTTGTCATCCATATAAGCCTCAATGTTTCTGTGCAACTGTGGTTCAAAACTAATCTGGACTTCTCTTGCAAAAGTGGACCCGACACTCTTTAACCCGAAAGGCATGCGCACAAAGCAGTACATAACACATGGGGTGATGAACGAGGTCTTCTCTTTGTCTTCCTTGGAGATGAAGATCTGATGATACCCAGAGTATGCATCCAAAAAGGATAGAAAATCACAACTTGAAGTGGAGTCCACAATCTGGTCGATGCGCGGCAAGGGAAATGGGTCCTTCGGGCAAGCCTTGTTGAGATCGGTGAAATCTATGCAAAGCCTCCAATTCCCATTGGCCTTGCCCACTACCACTGGGTTTGCTAACCAGGTCAGATGCAGTACTCCTGTGACCAGACCAGCTGCCTCAAGCTTCTTGATCTCTTCGGCAATGAACTGCTGCCTCTCCAAGGCCCGCTTTCGAACCTTCTGCTTGACAGGTCAGGCATGTGGGCAGGCAACAAGGTGGTGCTTGATTACCTCCCTGGGAACACCGGGGATATCAGATGGTTGCCAGGCAAACACATCAATATTCGCCCACAGGAAGGCAACGAGCGCGCTTTCCTATTTGTCGTCAAGGGTGGTGCTGATGGTGAAGGTACCATCAACGCCAGCCAGCCCTGCCGAGACCTTCTTCACATGTGGTGCAGCGACCTTCGGTCTCTTGTTGTTGGAACTCTCCGGCAAGTCATCAACAGGCGCAGCACACTCCGAAGAGGCACGCTTCCTAGATTCCTTGCTGGTGTCCCTATTGTCCTTCTTCTTTCCTTTGTTTTCCTTGGCGGGACCTGCTGTTGCCGCGGCCTCTGCCATGACTGCGTCCCGGTACATCTTATCCACTCAAATGATTGCGTCCTTCTCATCTGACGGGATGGAAATGACTCGTACTGGCCCTGGCATCTTCAAAGTGTTGTAGGCATAGTGAGATGCCGCCATAAACTTTGCTAGAGTTGGGCGTCCAAGAATCCCATTGTACGGCAGGGGGAGGTAAACCACGTCAAACACAACCTTCTCAGTCTGATAGTTCATTTCTCCCCAATTGTCATTGGCAATGTGATCTTTCCCTTAGGATGACTCCTACCGGGGTTAACTCCTTGAAACGTGCCCATGACCTTCAGCTCTTCCTCTGCTATCTGAAGTTTGCTAATAACCTTTGGGGAAATCAGATTCAACCCAACCCCATTGTCAACCAACATCTTTCTGACTTTGAGGTTGCGAATTGTTTGAGAGACCAACAATGGCAAGCATCCTACCGTGGTGGTGTGATCTGGATGGTCCTCTTCATCAATGATGATGGGCGTGCGTGACCATTTGAGCGGCTTCCGAGCCTCTGCCGCTGGCTCCACGGCATTGACCTCACGCGTCCACCGTTTAAGTTGGCGGTGAGAGGAGTGCAAAGATGCACCGCCGTCAATGCACAGGGCGTCAGCGGCCTTCTGGAACTGCTAAGCGCGACAACACACCCTGTCAGACGCCTCACATCCTTAACTGTCTGGGGTGCCTGTATCTGCTCGCTAGCCTTGATCTTGTCAGTGTTGGCTTTGATCCCTCGATGGGATATGATGAACCCAAGTAGCTTGGTGGAGGGGACGCCAAATACGCACTTCTCCGGGTTTAGCTTCAAGTTGATCTTATGCAGATTGGCAAATGTCTCCTCTAAATCCTGGATGAGGGTTGATCTGCCCTTGGTTTTGACCACGATGTCATCCATATAAGACTCAATGTTTATGTGCAACTGTGGTTCAAAACCATTCTGGACTGCTCTTGCAAAAGTGGACCCAACACTCTTTAACCCGAAAGGCATGCGCACAAAGCAGTACGTACCACACGGGGTGATGAACGAGGTCTTTGTCGGATTCGGGTTTCCGTAGACCCTTGAGAGCTTCGAACACTAGGGTGCGTGCGAAGAACTCGTCCTCACCAATCTGCCTGCTCAACGATTCCAAGGCCTAGCTTGACGAACCCAAGGGACAAGAGACACAACAGTTTATCCTGGTTCGGTCCACATTGCAGTGTAATACCCTACTCTAGCTTTGTGGTGGATTGCCTCGAGGGGCTGAGGATGAACTAGTACAGTGGTAGAACAGCCTCAGGAGGTGAGGTGTTCTTGAGCTTGATGAGCTGGTGGATGAGTGGATGATCTGAATGATCCCTCCCTCCTATGGTGGTGGCTAGGTCCTATTTATAGTGGCCTTGGTCCTCTTCCCAAATGTAAGGCATGAAGGGATCCCACAACGGCCAAATTTGAAGGGGGAAAACTAGTACAAGTTATCCTGACAAAAGTAGTCTTCGCGTGCGAAAGCCTCTGGTGGTGACGCCGTGGTGGGCTCCGCGATGACCTTCGTCCTGCCGTCCTGGAGGTCTTGGTCTCGTTGCACCGAAAACCTTTGCTTGATTCCTCGGGACTCCACGTCTGCGCCTTCCTCCTTAGCACCAAAAGAGGAAACTGGTACACTGCGCCCGCTTGCCTAGCCTTGGTCGTCATGGCTCACGTCATGTGAGCCTCGCGATGTGCACCTTGCATTGATATCTCTGCTCCTCAGGAGCCAGCCTAGTGAGGCCCCCTCAGGGAGGTCTTAGTGTCGTCCGCCCCGCGAGGCTTGGCCCCTTGCGAGGGTCTTGGGTTTTTGTTGATGAAGCCGGGCCATACTGGGCCGTTCACGGAGCCACACCGTGGGCTGCAGGCAGGCAAGTCTGGGTACCCCCATTCCCAGGATGCCGACAGTAGTCCCCGGGCCCAATGCGCGCTCGAGCTCGGCTTCGAGGCGAAGCCAAAGGGCAAGTGTGGAGCGCCGCGGGCCCCAACCGCCTGCAGCCTCGGATGACGTGTGGCGATTAATGGGACGTGGGCACCTCCGCTCCCACGCTACCTCGGCAACTTCTCCTGGCTGACAAAAAGGCTGGCATCTACCGTGAAGCCTTCATTGCCCTTCCCCCGTCTTCCTCCAGATCCCCTTTCCCTTCTACTCAGAAAACCTCCAGATCCGCCAATCTCAACCCGAATCAGCGACTGATGGCCACCGATAAGGCTGGATCCTCCGCCGTGTCCAGGCGTCCAGCCTCGTGGTTCAAGCCAGCCTTGAGCGCGTCCACCATCACCGAGGAGAAGCACCTCGCCACCGTGCTCCAGGTGACGGCCTATGGCAACAATTAAAGGGGAGAGACGACGCTCCAGGTGGGGCCGAGTTTGACTTTTGGTTTGGGACATATGTGGATATGAGAAAGTGGTTGAGGGATTTTGGAGCTTATCACTAAGCATTTTGAGCAAGCAAGCCAGTAAGCAACACCTCATCCCCTTTTAATAGTATTGGCTTTTCCTATGGACTCAGTGTGATCTTGGATCACTAAAATGAAAATGTAGAGTCTTGAGCTTGAGTCAATATGTGTCCTTAGCATTTTGAGGGGTCCACATCTCTAGTCCATGCCATGCCAATCATTGAACTTTCTGAAATGATCATCTTGAAAGAGTATTAGTTCAATGGGCTATATGTTGTTAAGAACTACCAAAACCACCCAGGGATTAGTTGCACTTTCACATAGTCGATGAAGCCGCAAGATGATGAAGATGACGATGAAGATGACACATTGCTCACGCTCTCAGGTTCGCGCAAGTGATCCCCCTACCTGGCGCGCCAAAGATGTCGTGGGAAACCATGACCACCTATGGGACCAAGGGTCCCTTGATGGTTCGGCGGGGGGATGGCACGTTGCACAAAGACCAGAGGGGCGTGGGACAGCACAACAGAGATCACACAGGCAATTTTTACCCAGGTTCCGGCCGCCGTGAGGCATAAAACCCTACTCCTGCTTTGGTGGATTGATGATGGAAAAATGGTGTTGAGCGTAACACGCTTGCCCGGCAGGGTTGCCTCGGGGCAGAACGGCTACGCGCATATGAATATGTGAGGGGGTGGACTAATCCAGTGTCCAACCCTTTCTACAGTTGCATTGGGCCTCCTTTTATAGAAAAAGGGGTCACCACAGTTGCAAATCAGTCATTATGCACTGATTAGATAGCAAACAGTGCTATCATACCTAACTCTACAAGCTGACAGAGCGCATTAAATGCACTGCTCAACGTCACATTGTAGCTTTCCCGACAAGCCTTGCGGGGTTGTTTCGCCAGTTTCGCACCTGCTCGCTCGACACGTTGCAGGACATGTGTCATTTGGAGGCATTTTCTATAGAAAGTGGCTGCCATGTGGCAAATGGCTGCCACTTTGTCACTTTGCAGCTTGACACCGCATTGCTCGATGACTTGCATCGTGTTGAAGTGGTCTGGTGAGGTGGTTCTGCTTCCGCAAGTCTCGGCTGGCCCTGCAGGGGCGTCTTGGGGGCTTGCTTCTGGGGGTGACCCCGCCCTTGTCGGGCTCTCCTGCCCGGCAAGGGAGGTTTCTTCCTTAGCGATATTTGCTCCTCTGGCTTGTCTTGGCCTTCTTGTGCTGCATGTTAGTCCTTCGAAGAGCTGATTCCTTGTGCTCCATTCTGACCTTGGTGCTGTAATCTTGCTCCCGTGCCTGTGCATAGTCTGGGCAATAGACCCAGGGTTTGTTGCACCTACACGTGGGTCTCCACTATATGCTTGCTGAACTTCATTGGAGCGTCGCTAGATATCCTCTCTGTATGTGTCATCGTGGGTGTGCTTGTTGTGTTGTGGGGCGGGATCGAAAGGTTGAAGAGACTAAGATTATAATGGCTACGGGAATTAACGGGGTAGCGGTACAACCTCGAATATCGGCACGCCCGGATGGCAGTTCTAATTTGCAGTGCATAACTCCATAGTGCTGCATATTATTGCATCGTGGCGACACACACAACACAACCGCATGCATATGGGCCCCCTAACATGATCGTGCGCCAGCCCCAACCGCTGGTAGAGTGTGCGGAGGGACGCGAGCGGAGCGCTCCCCGGCTGCCTCAACGACGAGCAAGCATATGCATAAAGCAGTTGAACACACAAGGAAAAGTCGTCCATGATCCGAGCATGGGGAGGGACGCAAGTAGAGCATGTCGTGGCGCCTAATGGCGAGCAAAGCGCGTCGAGGGACGTGAGCAGAGGCCGGCACAGTGATATGTGGCAAATAAGACAAACTGTGCGAGCGATGGCGGAGACACCAAGAA
Organism: Triticum urartu; assembly: GCF_003073215.2. Classification (NCBI taxonomy): domain Eukaryota; kingdom Viridiplantae; phylum Streptophyta; class Magnoliopsida; order Poales; family Poaceae; genus Triticum; species Triticum urartu. Next base: position 335,771,450 of record NC_053024.1, on the reverse strand, counting down.
CTATTCATATTAGAGTTGCGTGTGCGATACGTGGCATACAGTTGATCCATCTGAGCTATTTGTGATGGAATAAGCCATGTGTGTTGTGGGCAAATGCTTGCTAGTATACAATTGTCAGCGATTGATGAATTCATCACCGACGGGTTCCCTAGTGTGGTCCGTGTGCGATGTGATATACACACGGTTTTTAACCCCTTTCCGTGACGGCATTTGGAACCATTGCCAAGTGAGTGTGGGTGATAGGGGGTCCTTCCCACATGACCCAGAAACCATCGGGGATGGGAGCCAAGATGCGTATACATTAATCCTACTTGTTTGTGCTCGCATTGCCATCGCAGTTGGTATTCTGTGGTGCTATGTTTATGATGCGCGGCCCATCACAAACGGTTCACTATTATAGAACGTGCATGATAAGCATACAATCACACACATTCGTTTTTCCCAAACCGATGCGATAACTAATTAAGAAGATTAGCTAATCGTCGTACGAGTGTCAGACAGGATTATGAAACGTCGGACTGTCATAACATCATCGCACACGACAACTATCGCACACGCTATTCTGTCGTGCAATGTTTACGATGCATACTTCATCAGAAACAGTTCATGGTTGCGAATCATGTACGATAAGACAACTATCACAAACGTTTAGTTTGCCCACACCATTTGTGATATTGTCTGACATCGCACATGCTTTGCAAACGGCAACTATGTGCATGCTTGCACACGTTTCCTCTCTATGAACCATGTCGGATTATGGTGTATATTGCAAATGTTTGTGTTTTACCAACCATGTGTGCCGTAATGACCTGGAGAGCGTAATTTTATTCGTATCCATCAGGTTCAAACAACCAATGCATTATTTGATTCATAGGTACATATGTTCAAGAATTACATACGAACCAAATAAAGAATGATGAACCACTGTTGTATACTTGTAAAGAAAGAGGCAAAATACATTCTGGTTGCTGAACAAGGTGAAGCGGAATGCCCATATTGTGCCCTCCTCCATGCAGAAGGCACGCACGACTCTAGTCCATCCCCTTGTGATGCCCGACCGCCCATCCTTCATGGTCTTCATGAAAACATCTAGATAATCATCGTGTTCTGGTAGAAATACTTTAACCTTTGCATGCCCACCAATCATGTAGTTTGAGAGGTAATCTTGAGTAAATTTCTTTGGCAACCACTGCAAAGGAAAAAGATTCAGACATTGTCATCTAACACAACTCATTATGGGCAGTAAAAAGAAGGCTGTAGAGCTCTTACTTACCATCCTGCAGTTCGCTCTTGTCTTGGATAAAGTGTAAACAAATAGTTTAATTGCCATCTTTTGACCCATTTTACTAACAATCTTTATCAGCTTCATCACTTGATGCTGGTTCATCGATATCTCATTGCCCCATACGCAGAAAGGGTCGAAGCGCGGATCTTTACCAATGACATATGTACCTAAAAGCACCAAGTTAATATTAGAAGCTAAACAACAATTGGACAATGATGTAGTACAACACTCATTTATAATATCTTATAACATCCAATATACTCACATATTAGATGAATTAACATCTTATATTATTGGCCGGAAGGAGTTTATTGCATCCTTACAAATTATCGGTTGGTTAACTGCTGCTGTATCCATGGGTTAGAGTTAGTTTGAGCTAGTTCAGGCTCAAATAGCCCTAAAGTATATCCAAACATGTGGGCTAGTTTGAGCTAGTTGCATCTAAACCACCCAAAAAAACTATCCAACCCAAGAGGTGCTAATTGGAGCTAGTTCTCCTAGTGCATTTATTGTCAATCTAACCCTGTCATCCAAACACCTCTTTGGATGGAGTATTGGGGTTAGTTCAGGGTTAGTCATGACCTAGAAACTAAATCTAACCACTAGCTAAGTTGAGTATCCAAACAGGGTTGTGTTGTTGTTGTTGCTGCTACTACTCTTCTACATATATCTAGACATCATTAGAACATTAAGATAACACTCTTCCTTGTTGCCATGTAGCCTAGGATTGCATATTTAGACATTAAGTACAGTGCATGTTGCTATGTAGCCTTAGATATTTAGAAACATTATAACTTAGCACTTTTCTAGCCCTCTCAGTCCATTATCGTTTTCGGCCGTCGAATCTGCTCTTCTAAGCGTTTCAGTCCATTGTATGTGAGTGCAATCCCCTATGGGCTTTAGTTGCGAACAGAGAGAGCTAGACGGGCTAGGCCGCTGCTCCTAGAACAAAATTGGAGCTCTACTATTGTTTGGGTATATGGGCTTGACACCCACGAGTAACAAAGCCCGTGAATAAATACTGCTTTCCGGAGCGAGCAAGGATCCCGGTGTGCGTCATCCAGTTCTTGTCTCGCGGACGGTGGATTCATACGATGCAAGCGACCGCACCTCCACTGACGACATGGTCACCTCACTGGGCGACGCCAAGGGGACGGGGGGGGGGGGCGAAGCATCGGTTGCGATTAGAATCCACTTGCCGGTGATTTAGCACGTAATCAATCGTAGTTTTTGCGGGCATTAATCGCAATTGATGTGTGCCACTCTTTCCGACATCCGATTATTGCAGGTCGCTTATGGTTCTTATTTAGTTTCTTCCTTTATGTGATTCATCTTCTTCCTTTATTAGATGCGTGAGGACGCTCACGATTTGGGTTCGGTTTCTTCCTTTAATCGTTGCACGTCTATATAATCTCCACCACCCTGTTACTGCTCATTCCCCAACCTTATTCGGCAACGTCACATCTTCTGGCCATGCTTCTTGCCAGGTTTCCACCGCAGGCCTATTGCCCCTCCTTCCTCACATCTTCCATCAAGATACTACTGATACTGAGTCCCTTCTGATTGATACCACTTTCTTGTTTTGCTCCCAATTCACGACAGACACTTTTTCTGCTGCAGGTGCTCTCACATCTCAGTTGATCTATTGGAACTACCGACGGGTTCTGGTGGTTTGTTTGGGCACTTCTAAAGCTCACAATTTGCAATGGTTGGCACCCAGGTTAGTATACATGTACTCACATGTCTTATTGTACATCTGTATGTCTAATTGTGTATACACTTCTAGAGTCTCACTCACATATCTTATCATCCTTATATGTTTGTGTGCCTACAATTTGTAAAATTTGATGCTACTGACTATGTATACTGTTCCAGACTCTCAAACACTGCTACACTATTGTTGTTGAGGATAAGCTCTAAACAACATATGCGATTTACTGATGCACACTAATTACATGTTGTAGGACTTACAGTACCTTGTCTTCCTTACACCAAGGCAAGTTCTGGCATGGATGAAGCCAGTAGGAATAAAGTAGAGCTGGAATTGAAAGTCACTCCAATAATTAACATATCTATGCTGCTGAAACACAGCAGTATAACTTGAATTTGGTCCATCCTACTGGAATTGGTTCTGAAAATATAAGTTTAGCTTAAATTGTTTCATGTAAATTCTGGGAGGATGGTGCATGTGATGTTGGTGTGGTTGTGAGATTGAGGGTTACGGTTTCTTGGTTCTGATGTGCGCTAAGCTTTTGTTTTAATATTACTGGTCACTGGATGGCTCAATTTCTCGATATCACGGTCTGTTTGTTGTTACTGTACAAGACATAATATTGGGTGTCTATGTGGTGGAAATAAGCTACTGATATACAGTTTTAGTGTTCAATTTCGAAAGATATCTTAGTTTCCGACTGTGATTAATCTTTGTTCCTTTGTTCCATGGCTACCGATGTATTGATCAAATACTATATGTACAGTACCAACATTAAGAGTCTATGATGTCATGCCATGTTCATAAATTTAATTTCCTTATTTGTGTCCTCTGTTTTTCTTCTCGTCATATTTATGTTAGCGGTGAATGTTTATACCATCCCTTTTTGCATTAAAATGTATACCACTATTTTCTACAACCAAGGTTGAGAAATCGATTAAACCAAACAACCATCAGAATTTGCAATACATATGACATCCTCCCAAAAGTGCAGGATTGATTTGCAGTCATCTGAATTGATTATTGATGTTGCGTATTAATTTAGTTTTTATAATAGTTTGTTAAGACCTTTTTTCAGTTTTTAATTTAATTTCTCACATGTTTATATGTATTAAGAGCCATATTTTGTCATTCTGCATAGTCTGAAATTATTTATTGATTTATCTTTCAGTATATTTTTATTTTTGCATATTGCTAACTTATTAAGAGGCCATATTCCTTACCCTTTTTTACTGTTATTACCGTTCTACTGTACTAGGGCATTGCGTCTACCGTGCACTGTCCTCTTCATCATGTTGAGGGTGATCAGATCTCCAGCCAATTGGTATACTCTCCATATACTACTGATGTCCGCGGTTTGGCGACTTTAAAGAAAAATGTGAAACTGTACTCCTGTACTATAAGCGTATTCCTCTCTACTTGTATGGGTAATATATATGAACATGTTTAATTGTTGGGATACAAAAGTTTCAGTTGATTGTAACCGCTTCTTCATCATAGAAAAAAATAGACCATATGTTACTTCAATCCACGTGGGGATTTTATTAATGCTATTGTAGCTTCGAATTGTCTACTTAAGTATTGCGAAGCTACCATCCGGTTCTACATTTGGCCAAAAACACGTCCATAGTACAATCTCCTATAATGTCGGCTTTTGATGTTCCCGTATGGCCTACCATATGAGTAACTTTATTGTTACAAGCTATCTATACATCAAAGATTTGTCTCTCACCCTGATGCCAACAAATCATGTTATCCTCTTTATATATATACAAACCGAGTGCATGAAATTTGAATTATATAGATAACCATTATACATCCATACATTTCTTTACTTGATCTCTAAGTTTCAACATTTTTCAGGGATGCACAGGGTCTGCATGTGTCCACGAAGAGAAAATTGCAAAAGGATGGGTATTAAAGCATCAAGTGTTAGTATATTTTCGGTTTTGCGGACGTATGTGATGTTGTGGATGCGTCTGCTTGCATCAAGGTTTTTAACCCAGTTATTTTTGTGTGCAAAATCTAGATCTCAAGCTTTCAAAATTGTTCAGTTTCACGCGTAAATGCATGCTTGTTTTTCTTAAAGAATAATTTTGTTATAAGGCAGACTTAAGGCTTTCAACATTGTTCAGCTTTATGAATAAATCCAGGCTTGTTTTTCTTAAAGAATAATGTAGTTGCTTTCAAAATTGCTCGATTTATGCATAAATTCATGTAATAGATCAAAATTGAGACCAATAAGGCCTTTGATGTTCTGGCCAACGATCACCCTGTTGCATTGCTCTTGTGGTGTACCAACTATTTCATCATGCTATTTATATCACCTTGATGTTTCATTGTTCTAAAATATAACAGATATAATCTTAGTGTTATGTCATATGACTATGTATTTTTAGAAATACCTACCATTTTATTGTAAAAATGTATGGGCGCAGCAACGCACGCCATTAATGATCTAGTATTACATATAGCCCTAGTTAACCTAACGATAAATGGTTACAGATATATTCAGTTAAAAGTCCGATTCACCGATTAGTTCCTTATCAGCCCCCCCGGCCTATATGGTACCAGCTACCGATATCCTGAACAATGAGTATATATAAGCCATGAGATGAAACTAACCTCGATGGAAAACAACATTCGTTCCCAAAATTGTCTTGTGTAGGTACATCGAGAGGCATGTTAAGCACAACAGGCTAAACATCAACCAAAATTATCCATGGCAGACAAAATAATCTCCAAAAGATAACTTTAGTGTGTAGGTTTAAGCACGCTAGTAAAGCAAAACAAGTGGAAATGTGTGTTAACTACAACAGGCCTAACATTTAACAACAAGCAACCATAGTCATTCAAACTTGTATTGTGCCAGTCTAAGTACACTGGTTATTATTAAATATAAAAGGAAAGGCATGTTAACTACAAGATGCTGCAACCAAATGTAGTCATTCATAGTGGTATTGTTGAAACTGGTACTAATGAAATTGAACTACACAGTTCATACTTGCACATATGGAACATCACGTTATGAATAACTAGAATAAACAAGACATACTACGAACAACCAAAGATAGCATTTGAAACTGGACATATGCTAACTACAAACAACTGAACAATAAAAAACTTTAAAAGAGGCATATGCTAGCTATAACAGGCTTGACATCAAGCAAATATATGCATTCATATCGGTATGTTTAAAACTGGATTGATGAAATGTACTGCACAGCAAATAATTGCACATATAGAGCATCACATTGTGAACAACTGAAATAAACAAGGCATACTGCAAACAACCAAATATAGAAATTAAAACTGGACATATTCTCACTACACTACAAAAGGGACTCGACAAAACAAATCATGGGTTACCCCCTGTGAAGAGGCACGGTAAAACAAATCATAGGTTTCCTCACTTGTCACAGATGGGCTCGTTCCCGTGGGAAGAGCGGACCCTGGATGTGCTCCATGTTATCACAGATGGGCTCCTTCCCCTTGGAAGAGCATGGCTGTAGGGTGCCCTCCGTGATGTCGCAGACAGACTCTTTCCCCTTGGAAGAGCAGATGGGCTCTTTCCCCTTGGAAGAGCCGGAGAGGGTGCCCTCCTCGTGATCGTCGTCGATGAGGTCTGACTTGGAAGTTGTGGATCCCAAGCCAGCGTCGCAGAACATGTCCTTTAGAAATGACAAAAGGGGCTTGATGGCAATGTAGGATGGCAAATTGTTGACAGCGAGCCAGAGGAGATCAGCGGCGGGGCCATGGATGAGATCAACAACGGTTGAACCCAAGGGGTTGGGGGTGGGCCACTTAACCTGTGACATAGCCCGCCTTAGGCCGTCGCGGTCGATGACCTCGATGTCGTAGCCGGCGTCCGCGACATACTCGCATACTCTAGCCCGCTGATTGAGTGCCTGCGGCCAGTAATGTCGCCAGCTTCCTCGGAAACGTCGCACAAAGAGACCACGATACACCTCTTTTAGGCCATTCGCTCCTCGAGCTCCACGGGAAGCGTAGTTGAGCTTAGGCTGTGACGCTCTAGAGTGGGGGATCGGGATGGGGATGTGTGGGAAAGGGGGTGTTTGGCAGGCATCATCTAAGAAACTCATGGCAGCCTGGGTATGGAGATCCGTGGGTAAGCTGCATAGGCAAACCAGCAGATGTTGACAATGGAGGCCTTGTGGCGGTGGCGGCGGGGACCTTACTAGGGTTTTGAGCAAGGGAGGGTGTGTGTGTGTGTGTGCACCCGAGGAGGTTTTGGTGTGTGTGTGTAGAGGGGAGGTGGGGTGTGTTTGAGGAAATGACGTGGGTACTGAATTTTTTACTACGCAGGAGTCAGACGCGGGAGTGAAATGTCGGGCCTATTGAAAATTTTGATGATGGTGTATCGCACACGGTCCGGAGATAACAACCATGTGTTATGAAACAGAAAAACCCTCGAGGTGGGAAGATATTTTCGAGGGATGCGGGCGAGATTGGGAACAAGAAACATCACACACGGTCCAAACACAATAACTGTGTGTTATCAAACAGAAAAAAGCTATAGGCGGGTAGATATTTTTGAGAGGGGAAGCCTCGTGGAGCCCAATGTACTGTGCTGATGAGTGCGTGGCAGGGGCACCGGCGTGGCACACGGTTAGTTTGAGTGAACCGTGTCTGTTGCGTCATCTGACTTGTCTAATGTTCATAAATTTGGCAGAAAATGACGTGGGAGAGGGTCAGAACACGAACATGCTTGCATGTGGACAAATTTATGTATGAAAAGGGTGGTTTGATGTTCAAATACCAAATGCAACTTCGATGTGGCACCTATCTCGCAAAGCGCACGGTATTGCTTGCCCCCCTCATGTTGGCACGAAGGGAATCCTAAGCTATGAATGCATGCCCCCCAACCAAGGTTCACCTAGCAAAGTGCGAAGTAACTAGCAGCCCCCCTCGTGTCGGCATGAAGGGAATCCTAAGCTATGAATGCATGCCCCCCAACTGAGGTTCACCTAGCAAAGTGCGAAGTAGCAGCCCCGCCCACACACACTTTCAGTTGGCGGGCCAGAGAGGCATCTCACCAAGATGGATCGTAAAATGGACCAAGAATAATCCACCTTGGTCGTACAACCTCTCTCTTGTTGTTGGTCAAAGTGATGGCCGTCCATGTGACCCCAGAGATGGGCTAGCTCGCCAATAGTCACACAAGTAGCTAGTCCCCAAAGACAACCACTGCATGCGTGTGGCCCAAACATATGTATGGAGATCTGTGTTTTTTAATACACAATGGAACAACTTTGATGTGGCATCATGATTTCGAACTAGAAATCCCCACACTAAGTGAGGGTTAGGTTGACAATGCATATTTATATTACACCACACTTCAAGCCGACGACGGGGATTCATGCATGCATGAGTGCATAGTATATGCGCTGAAACTTAATTAGGTCCAAATCTCACCATGACCTATACTACGATAAGACGAACCAAAGGAAGAATCCGCCATGGTAACCAATCTTGTTGTCGGTCAAGGTGATCATGGATGTCCATGCGGGCCCATGAATATATAGGCTTGTCGTCGATTACCATGCGAGGGAGTGTACCGTTTGAATACCATTTCACAAATTACTGTGGCGTGTGCGTCAAAAATCGTATAGTCCCCACACAGAGCGAGATCGGTTCATGACATGTCGTTGTACTAGCCACTTCTACTCGATGGGAGGGATTCATGCGTACACATGCATGTGTGTGTGCTCGAACTGTATCATGTCATCCGAGAGCATGACCTATATATATACCGTATTACAAGCAAAAAATAATCCCCTCCTAAGTCAAATTAACCTCTCTCATTGTCAGGCAAAAAGTAGTGATGGACCAAGCGGGCCCACAGACGGAAAGCATCGATATCGCTGATAATCGCTTAAGTGGGTGCGAGAAGGACAACCACCATCGCTTTGCATGTGGGCCAAGCATATGTTGAATACCCAAAATGCACAACTTTGATGTGCCACATGCCTCAAAAACCGTAAACGCCCCACACAGAGCGAGGTTCATGAAGCGTACTACATATGACGGTCACCTTCCCCCTCTTTGACGCATACTATATGCTCCTACCGTAATACAACCCAACAAGAATCCTCCTCGATGGTGAAATTAATTAACCTCTCCCGATGTAGGTCAAAGTGATGCATGCATCAACGACGGCCTCGTTGGCCCACAGATGGAAGAATCACACGTGAGTGTCCTAGCTAGGATAACCACCGCCTGCATGCATGTGGCCAAAGAGGTGTTGTGTGATGTTTGAATATCCAATTTCACAACTATGATGTGGCATGTGCCTCGGAAACCGAAAAGTCCCGACACTGAGTGAGGTGTACTTGTTCACGGACGCGTACATATAGCATATATACTAGTCCCCTCCCACCTCTTCGACGAATACTATATACCACCATAACACAAACAAAAAAGATTCTACCTTGCCGGTCAAATTAACCTCAGTGCCGGCTGTTCGTCAAAGTGATGGACGACGACCTCGCGGGCCCATAGAAAGTGTCACACGTGAGTATCGAGTGTCATGTAGGACAACCATCGACTGCATGTGGCCAAAACATGTATGTATGAAAGGGTTGTGTAATGTTTTAAATAATGAATTCATGACTCTGATGTGGCACCTGCCTAACAAAAACGGCCAACCCACACGATGGCTCACAACTCGTAGTGTACTGCGAGCCACCTGCCACCCCCTAGACGCACACACCCCCCCACACACACATACCGCGAATCCACCACAATTACGATGCATGTTAAATTATCCCGCGGTGAACATATGTTACCAAAGGATGGACGTTTTAATTTCGAAAAAACAGAGATCATTAAGACGTTTTAATACATTAATAGATTGATTTTCTATGGGTATAATGTGCAAAAATCAAATTTGAGCTACATGCGCACGTGACAGTGCACCTAAATGGATTGCAAAAACACATGTGTCTCACTGGGTGCATGTTTACTCCCCGTGCAAGAAATTTCAAACATTGAGAATCTTGATTTTTAAATTCTAGTACATCCAAAACTTATTTGAAGTTCATGAAACTTATCGTGTTGTCATATGGACACCAATACAAAGTGGCATTGTACTTTTTTTGTCAAATTTGAGACCAGTTTTGATGTAATCTTTATCTAATTACAAACGGGAGATTATTAATAACTGGGAACCAATATCTCAAACGGATTATTTATTCAAACCATGAGTGTTAGACCAACAATAGATACGTGCCATGCTTCGGTTAAGCAATAAAGCGGCAGCATTAATCATCCAAATAGAAAAACAATATAGATGACGCCACGCGACCCGTGTGCCGTGCGAGCAGGCGTGAGTTGACAGGACGCATGCGAGCTGTCCGCCGCACACATGTAGACCGGGAGGCGTGCATGCAGGTGTGTGAATTGACGGAGGCATGCTCGCTGCGCAGTGTCATTGGGATATGGATGCAATCAGTTTGGTTGATGGAAGCTACCTCCGTCCTAGTTTATTGGTCCCCTTTGTAATTTGTGTTAAATTTTGACCAAAGATTTAACTGGCAAAAGGTTAGTGCAGGTCAGCAAAAATTATATCGTTGGATGCATATTTGAACATAGTGTTCGATGATATAATTTTTTGTGACATGCATAAAAATTTCTTAGTTACATATTTGGTCAAAATTTGGTACAAATTACAAAGGGGGCCAATAAACCAGACGGAGGTAGTACGTCAATCACACACGGTTCCCAAAATTGGAACCGTGTGCAATTACTTTCATTTTGCCTATTGCGTCAATCACACACGATTGGCTCTAGCAAACCGTTTCCTCCAAAATTCTTTGTGGGACAGAAAACCCTCACCACCCAATTCAAAAAATAAAAAAGAAAACCCTCACCATCCCAACGTCACAAAAACCCTCACACCGCCCGCCACCCCCTCTGGTCCCCATTCACACCTGCACAAGCTCATCCGCGTCTATGCATGGTACCGCCTATCGCGGCGGTAACCACTTAGCTCCCTGCCTACCGCCGCCGCCAGGCTGCCGGCAAAGCCCACCACATTTCGCCACTTCTGCTTGCCGCCGCCTATTGATAACGCACAAGTATAGGGGATCAATTGTAGCCTCTTTCGATAAGTAAGAGTGTCGAACCCAACGAGGAGCTAAAGGTATAACAAATATTCCATCAAGTTTTATCGACCACCGATACAACTCTACGCATGCTTAACGTTCGCTTTACCTAGAACGAGTATGAAACTAGAAGTACTTTGTAGGTGTAACATGATAGGTTTGCAAGAATATAAAGAGCATGTAAATAAAAACTAGGGGCTGTTTTAGGTAAAGAAGCAATAAAGTTAGTGTAGCGAGTGTGGAAAAGTGGTGGTAGGAGTTGCGAAATTGTCCCTGAGCAATTGACTTCTTTACTAGACTGATAGGAAGTTTTATGTGGGAGAGGCCACTGCTAGCATGTCATCCCTGACTTGGAATCCTATGCACTTATGATTGGAACTATTAGCAAGCATCCGCAACTACTAATGTTCATTAAGGTAAAACCCAACCATAGCATTAAGATAAATTTGTCCCCCTTCAATCCCGTATGCATCAATTTCTATGCTAGGTTGAAGCTTCTGTCACTCTCGCCCTCCAATACATAGTCCTATCAACATACAACTAACCCTATGGTGTGATCCACGTGCGCACTCATATGATGGGCACCAAAGGACAGCAACATAACCACAAGCAAATTAAACCAATCATAGCAATTCACCAATTACCGATAGGACAACGAAATTCTACTCAGACATCATAGGATGGCAACACATCATTGGATAATAATATGAAGTATAAAGCACCATGTTCAAGTAGAGGGTATAGCGGGTTGCAGGAGAGTGGACCGCTGTAGATAGATGGGGGAAGGTGATGAAGATGTTGGTGAAGATGACAGAGGTGATGGTGTAGATCGCCATCACACGATGATGGCCCCGGCGACGTTTCGGTGCCACCGTGAGAGAGGGGGAGTGAGGGAGTCCTGGATTAGGGGGTCTCCGGACAGCCGGACTATATACTTTGGCCGGATTGTTGGACTATGAATATACGAGATTGAAGACTTCGTCTCGTGTCCGGATGGGACTCTACTTGGCGTGGAAGGCAAGCTAGGCAATACGGATATGTATATCTCCTCCTTTGTAACCGACCTTGTGTAACCCTAGCCCCCTCCGGTGCCTATATAAACCGGAGGGTTTTAGTCCACAGGACAACATACAATCATACCATAGGCTAGCTTCTAGGGTTTAGCCTCTTTGATATCGTCGTAGATCAACTCTTGTAATACTCATATCATCAAGAACAATCAGCAGGACGTAGGGTATTACCTGCATCAAGAGGGCCCGAACCTGGGTAAACATCGTGTCCCCTGCCTCCTGTTACCATCCGCCTTAGACACACAGTTCGGGATCCCCTACCCAAGATCCGCCAGTTTTGACACCGACATTGGTGCTTTCATTAAGAGTTCCACTGTGTCGTCACCATAAGGCTTGATGGCTCCTTCGATCATCGCTAGCGATGCGGTCCAGGGTGAGGCTTTCCTCCCCGGACAGATCTTCCTATTCGGAGGCTTCGCACTGCGGGCCAATTCGCTTGGCCATCCGTAGTAGATCGAGAGCTACGCCCCTAGCCATCGGGTCAGATTTGGAAACTTGAACTACATGGACGACATCCGCAGAGACTTGATCTTCGACGGATTCGAGCCCATGCCGGACGCGCCACACAGTCGCGACGAGCAAGACGTAACTCTGCCGTCGGACACTGTTCGGGAGATCGCATCCGCAGCTACTCCGGTCATTAATCCAGAGCAAATCGCGCCATTCGAGAGCGGAGGGATAGACCCCGCCATGGAGGTCGCACTCTCAGTGGCGATAGAGCCAGATACTGACTTCACCCTTTCCAGAGCCGCGTGGCCGAACCACTGGATTTATCCCCAACCATGGACTTCGAGCCGCCTACATCTGTGCCTGTCGAATCTGACGGGGTGCCGATCATGGAGTTCACCTCCGCGGATATCTTTCAGCACTCACCTTTCGGATATGTGTTAAATTCATTAAGGTCTTTCTCCCTGTCAGGAGAACCTTGGCCGAACTATGTCCGGCTAGAATGGGATGCGGACGATGAAGAAATTCGCTGCCCACCCACCACCCACTTAGTAGCCACTGTCGACGACTTAACCGACATGCTCGACTTCGAGTCCGAAGACATCGATGGTATAGACGACGATGCAGGAGACGAACCGGAACCACCGCCCATAGGGCGCTGGACCACTACTTCATCACATGACGTATACATGGTGGATGCACCCAGAGAGGGCAATGGCGAAGAAACGGCGGAGGATGCACCCCCCAAGCAACCCAAGCGCCGACGTCAGCGGCGCCACTCTAAGCCCCGCCATAGCAAAAACAGCGATAACAACGCAAGAGGGAATAATAGTCCACTCGACTCTGGAAGAAACGACAACTGCACCACCCCGGTGGCAGAGCATGATCAAGATGCAAACTGCAAACATAGTACGGATCCGACGTCTAAACACGATGACGCCAAACATAAGCCTCATCAATCCCCGTCCAGGGAAGAAAACAGTCCGGACGAAGATGCACGCATCATCCCGGAAACACACTTGGAGTAAGAGAACCTCCGCAGAAGGCTTATTGCCACAGCAAGGAGCCTGAAGAAATAGAAGCAAAGGCTCAAGTTCGCACAAGATACGCTCAACAGCACGTGGAACAGAGTAACAAAGTATGGTGGAAGCTACCATAAAAATAGCTATCCAAAGCGCAAGCTATTACTGGAATTCAACGATGAGGCCTTAGATCCCATACAACCGAAGAGTGATATGGCCAACTGGCCGGATCCACCACCTTGTGAACGCGATAGAGCAGCTAACAAAGTCGCGCATAAGTCAACATACGATCTACGTGAGAACTTGCGTCAAAAATCCGACGTGACCAGATCTATCTATGGATCTAGGAAACGCGCTATGATACAAAACAAACACCGAATACTACAACCGTCCGAACACCATGGCGTATCCCAATACAGGGGTGCCGCACACCCCTTATGTTTCACTAATGAGGTGCTGGATCATGAATTCCCAGAGGGATTCAAATTGGTGAACATAGAAGCGTACGACGGGACCACAGACCCTGGAGTCTGGATAGAGGACTTCATCCTCCATATTCATATGGCTCGTGGAGACGATCTCCATGCCATTAAATACTTGCCCCTCAAGCTTAAAGGGCCAGCTCGGCACTGGCTGAAAAGCCTCCCCGAAAACTTAATTGGAAGTTGGGAGGAGCTCGAGGACGCTTTCCGGGCCAATTTTCAAGGGACTTATGTCCGACCTCCGGATGCAGACGATTTAAGTCATATAGTCCAACAGTCTGGAGAGTCCGCCCGAAAGCTTTGGAACAGGTTCCTCACCAAGAAGAACCAAATCGTCGACTGTTCGGACGCCAAAGCCTTAGAAGCTTTTAAACACAGCGTCCGAGACGAATGGCTCGCCAGACACCTCGGCCAAGAAAAATCGAGAACGATGGCAGCCCTAACAAGCCTCATGACCCGCTTTTGTGCGGGCGAGGACAGCTGGTTGGCCTGTAGCAGCACCAGCGACCCAAGCACATCCGATGTTAGGGATGGCAATGGTAAACCACGACGCAACAAAAACAAGCGTCGAAATAAAGAAGGTAGCCCAGATAACACGGCGGTAAACGCCAGATTCAGGGCCCCCCGATCAGGTCAGCGGAAAAAACCTTTCAAAGGCAGCAGAGAAGGACAATCTGACCTAAACAAAATTCTTGAAAAACTCTGTCAGATTCACGGCACCCCAGACAAACCTACAAATCATACCCACAGAGAATGTTGGGTCTTCAAGCAGGCCGGTAAGCTAAACGCCGAACACAAAGGGGAAGAGACACCAAGCGAAGATGAGGATGAACCTCGCCAGCAAAACACCGGAGGACAGAAAAAGTTCCCACCAGAGGTTAAAACAGTAAACGTGATCCATGTGACAAAGAGGAGAAGCAATCATGCACTCCGATGCACACGCGCCATAGAGCCCGTCACCCCTAGGTTCAACCCCTGGTTGGACTGCCCGATCACTTTTGATTGTAGGGATCACGATACAAATATCCGGCGCGAAGGACTGACGGCCTTGGTGTTAGACCCAATCATAAATGGGTACCATTTCACATGAGTCCTCATGGACGGCGGCAGTGATCTAAATCTGATATATCAGGACACAGTCCGCAAAATGGGGATAGACCCGCCACAAATAAGCCACAGTAATACTACCTTCAAGGGAGTAATACCAGGCCAAGAGGCCCGCTGTACGGGCTCTCTACTACTAGAGGTGGTATTCGGTTCTCCCGATAACTTCTGAAGCGAAACGTTAACTTTTCACATCGCTCCATTCCGAAGTGATTATCAAGCACTACTCAGAAGGGCAGCTTTCGCTCGTTTTAACGCAATACCGCATTATGCTTTTCTCAAGCTCGAGATGCCCGGTCCACGTGGCATCATCACAGTTAGCGGAAATACCGAACGTTTTTTACGTACGGAAGAGGACGCGGCTGCTCTAACAGCCGCGAACTAGACGGCCTCACCAACCAGAAAAAATGGCAGGTCGTCAAGACCACAGACATGGTTAGACGAATCCGGCGTTCCATCATATATACATGAGATTGGTTTTCGAACCCTCATAAAATGATACCAGGGGCTTCCCGCGTGTAACCAGGACCAGCCCGGCTCAATTTGGATTCTCTTGAATTTTGATAGTTCATTGATAATAACCAACTCTTCTTTTTGGCATGACAACTTTCACCTAAGTTCTTTCCTTTTGCAGATGACAATCGTGCTACACCCATCTAGGACATGGCACAACAGAGACACAGGCGCAGACGAGCAGCAGGGACCCACCCAAAGGTTTCTTTTTAGATTAAGACCCTGCATAAACCTTTTTTACTATCTCTTGTTGCTCACATCCTCCAGATATTCCACACAACCGAGAAGGATGCTGGCGTTATTGACATGTGGCCACGCCAGAATTTTGCATGTACCTGGACACATGGGGTTTCTTATTAAGGGCATTGTTTAGCCCGGTATATGTTATAAAGACCGAACACCTCAGGGAGTGTTCGGCGTCACGAGTTTGGCCCTATATGCATCAGCTCTGAATCATGTCTTTGGTCAAATGTTGGGTTTGCCCGGCTCCCACGTTTTGGTACCTTACGTTCCGTTATATTGGCTAAGGTAGCACTGGGAGAACTACTGCGATTGTGCCCTGGTTCATCCGGATGAGCACCTCAGTAGAGAAAGCCGAAAACTGACTGTCATGATGTAGCGAGATACTGGTCAACCACTCGATGACTCATTGGAATCTTCGGGATTCCTCCGCATTAACGAAGGGCCGTTTCCCAGTCATGTACGTATGCACCCTGTATTTGGACAAGCGCAGAAGTACCAGGGGCTATATAGTATCCCCACTGTCAAACTCCTATGGCTAAGTGAAAGTGTTAAAGCAATATAGTCTGATTGCCTCGTTCGCTGCGCTATCACCTCCTTAATGGACCAAGACGTTGGATCAAGTGTGGATATGCATTTTTTGCGAACACCCCCGCATTATATGCGTGGGGGTGGAAGCCAACGACTGCAAACTTTCAGGTTATATACATATATACATAAACGGCCGCACAGGAGGCATCATAGTACTTTCGGGCAAAAGTATAAATACATCCTTGATAATTCAGTAAAACATTGTTTGTACAATGGGAATACATGTCACTGGAACATAATATTCTTCGAGCACTGAGCCTCTATCGAACGAGCGCCTTCAAGAACTTCTTCAAAGTAGTGCTCGGCAGCCACTCGGCCTACGGTCGAACCCTGTGTCGCAACAGTGGTGGCCTCCATCTCCGCCCAGTATGTCTTGACACGGGCAAGGGCCATCCGCGCACCTTCTATGCACGCCAATCTCTTTATAGCATCAATGTGTGGCACATCACCGAGGAATTGTTGCACTAAGCTAAAGTAGCTATTCGGCCTTGGCCCTCCCGGCCACAGGTGATCCACAACGGACCACATGGCAAGTCCGACAAGCTATGGAGCTCGGCCCACTCGGCCAATCGCTCATTCAACAGTAGCGGACGTACTGGAGCGTGAAACTGTGACCAGAACAGCTTTTCCACTTTGGGACCTTTCTAATCCTTGAAGTACTCGGCCGCATCAGCATCACTTGCAGCCAAATCCATGTACGTGTCCGCAGAACTCCATAGCCGATCCAGAGGAGCATACTTCGGATCTCCAAACTTAGTCCACAACAAGAAGGGCTTCCCAGACACGATATCTACAGCTTGATTCAGCTCCTCCTTCGTCGCTCTAATTTTGGAGCGGGCTTCCTTGGCAGCCACCAGGGCCTTCTCCAGGTCCGTCGCCTTTGCCCGGTTTTCTTCTTCAAGAAGCTTGTAACGGTCAGCGACATATTTTAACTCTACAGCCATCTTGGCTATTTTTTCCTTGCTCTCTCAATGCACGGCCTGTTCAGCCCTTTACTCTTCGGCCGCATTGCTACTCCTTGCTTGATCCTTGGCTCGGGCAAGCTCCGCCCGAAGGATCTCCACGGTGGCAGCTCCACCTGCAGTCACAACATATTAAAGATACTGGCATCATGCTACTCTTATTATGTGTCAATCACCAGAAAAATCACTCACCATGTGCCTCGTCAAGCCGCTTGTTGACAAGCACGATGTCGGCATCTGTCGCATCAAGTTTCCGCTTTAGCTCGGCAAACCCATCAGTTCGGCTAGCCACTGGAGCTTCAGCCACCTACACATAAAGGCGGTCTGGTTATTACCTGGGACTATGATCCTCCGTTTGCCGCCGTTTTCAACGACAACTAGAGTCTCAGGGGCTACTATCTGCATAGGGCATACCTAACGTATGCGGCACTATTAAAAACATACATTATTTCACGTACCTCGAAGCCTTTAAGCAGACTCATAAAGGCTTCATGCAAACTGCTTTCAGCAGATGAAATCCTTTCAATTACCGTACCCATTAGCGTATGATGCACTTCCGAGACGGCCGCTTGCCCCAGAAGATCCTTCAGCGCGTCCAACTGCACACTGTACGGACCCTTGCTATCGCTCTCCTTAGGAGCCGGATACTGGGGATTTCGGGCAACCAAAGGGTTGTCCTCTGGCCCTAGTGGATCCAGAGATACCCTTCGCGACGACACTTCAAGGTCGCCCGCTTCTTGAGGCGGGGTGTCTGGGGGAGGCGTTTCGCTCTCCATCATCTCTGGAATAAGATCCCCCGAAGATGAACTCTGTCGAGAAGGCTACGACCCGAACTACAATTTATAATCATCGGTTATTATCTTCGGAAGTAAGGTAGGATGTTTTCACTATTAAGTACTTTTCGATTACTTACAACTCAGTAGAGGGCAGATCCCCGCGCGGACATTGTGCGGCAAGAATACCCTTCGAGGCAGGACCCTCTGACGAAGATTTCTTCTCCCGTTTGGAAACCTTAGTTTCCAGATCTTCAGAGGTAGTCCTCTTCCTTCCCCGGGGAGAGAGAATGTCAGATTCTTCCCTTTGATTGTCCTCCCTCGCGGAGGTGCTCATTCCCCTGGCTGGAATAAGTAGCGAGTGAGGCCCGCTTTTGCCCTCTTTATTCCCCCATCATCTTCCTTTGAGGACACTGGATAAGGCGCCGACTCGAGCATCTTGTCCAGTACCGGATTGTCCAAGCCCTCAGGAAGGGGGGCCGAACACCTGATCATCATCGCCTTTGTTATCTAGTCCTGGTCAAAAGGCGGCTCTTTAGAATGATGCCATGATAAGTAAAAGGACAGCAGGTTCCGCATGGGATTACTTACTTGGGCAACGGGGAGGTTGCAGCTCGGGCCCACGTCCTCGGTGGTGTACGAACACTCTATTTGGGGTCCGAAGAACGATTTGTACATCTCTTCATGCGTCATGCCGAGGAAATGCTGAATAGCACGCGGTCCTTCCGGGTTGAATTCCCACATGCGGAGGGGCCGGCGTTTGCAAGGCTGGACTCGACGAACTAGCATAACTTGCATTACCGTAACTAGAATGAAATCTCTCTCAAAGAGATCTCGGATATGGCTTTGCAGTATTGGCACGTCCTTGGCTGGACCCCAACTCAGCCCCTGCTGATCCATGACATCAGTTGCGGTGGGGGCCTGAGCGAAAGGTGGGGGCAGCTACCCACTTGGTACTTCGGGGAGCTGTGACGTAAAACCACTTCCGCTGCCACAATCTGGACACCTCTGAGAAGGAACCCTCTGGCCATGGAGCGTCAGCGATTTTGCTTATTAAAGCACCTCCGCACGCTGCGTGCTGCCCCTCGATCATCTTTGGCTTCACATCAAAGGTCTTGAGCCACAGGCCGAAGTGAGGGGTAATGCGGAGGAAGGCCTCACATACGACAATAAATGACGAGATGTGAAGAAGGGAATCCGGGGCCAGATCATGAAAATCCAGCCCGTAATAGTACATAAGACCCCTAACAAAGGGATCCAGAGCGAGGCCTAGTCCTCGGAGGAAATGGGAGATGAACACAACGCTCTCGTTGGGTTCGGGAGTAGGGACGACCTGCCCTTGGGCGGGCAGCCTATGCGAAATTTTGGCGGTCGGATATCTGGCCTCTCTCAACTTCTTGATGTCCTCCTCTGTGACGGAGGAAGGCATCCACCGACCTTGAAGGTTGGATCCGAACATAGTTGAAGGTCCGAAGCACCTGACCTGAGCTTTGGGTGTTAGAAGTCGAGGCGGGGGAAGGATTCGATTGAGCGCGGGAGGGAAAAAAGAAAAAGCCTTGTCCCCTTTATAGAGAGGGTGAATATCAGGCGTCCTCCTCGTGGCCGTTTGAGACTTACCTAAGATCTAGGAGTCATACCAACAGGCACGGTTGGGTTACCCACGTTTGTATTGATGAGAATCCTATGATAAGGGGTACATGATCTCTGCTTTGACAAGACGTGTCAAGGAAACCGCCTCGCGTTATGTGCGGAGCTGGTTAAGAAAAACGGTTCCAATAATGACCGGGTCGTCGTTTGATGTCATGCTGTCAAAATGTGTCAGCACATTAGATTTGTGGAAATATTATTCTCTCTATGGTGGTATGTGGAACTTATTTTGCAGGGTCGGACACTATCCTCGTATTGGAACTCTTCCATGGTGTATTCGGAGGAGGAACCCGCCTTGCAATGCCGAAGACAACACTGCTCGGCAGACTCATCGTCATTGAAGACTGGTTCAGGGGCTACTGAGGGAGTCCTAGATTAGGGGGTCTCCGGGCAGCCGGACTATATCCTTTGGCCGGACTGTTGGACTATGAAGATACGAGATTGAAGACTACGTCCCGTGTCCAGATGGGACTCTACTTGGTGTGGAAGTCAAGCTTGGCAATACGGATATGTATATCTCCTCCTTTGTAACCGACCTTGTGTAACCCTATCCCCCTCCGGTGCCTATATAAACCGGAGGGTTTTAGTCCACAGGACAACATACAATCATACCATAGGCTAGCTTCTAGGGTTTAGCCTCTTTGATCTCGTGGTAGATCAACTCTTGTAATACTCATATCATCAAGAACAATCAAGCAGGACGTAGGGTATTACCTCCATCAAGAGGGCCCAAACCTGGGTAAACATCGTGTCCCCTGCCTCCTGTTACCATCCGCCTTAGATGCACAGTTCGGGACCCCCTACCCGAGATCCGCCGGTTTTGACACCGACAGGGAGAGAGCCCCCCTTCTTCTTCTTCTTCTTCTTCTTCTTCTTCTTCTTCTTCCTTGACCTTCTCCCTAGATGGGAGAAGGGTTTCCCCTCTGGTCCATGGCCTCCATGGCGGCGGAGGGGCGAGAGCCCCTCCGAGATTGGATCTGTCTCTCTCTGTTTCTGCGTTTCCTGATTCTGCGCTTTCACCGTTTCTTGAATTCCCGCAGATCCGTAACTCCGATTGGGCTGAATTTTGGACACGATTATTATCTGGATATTGGCTTTCTTGCGCGAAATAAGGGCACCAACCACCTTACGGGGTGGCCATGAGGGCCCAGGGCACGCCTGACCCCCTAGGCGCGCCCCCTGCCTCGTGGCCCCCTCGGTCATCGTCTCGCGTTGATTCTTCTTCCCAAAAATCACATATATTCCAAAAAAAATCTCCATCAGTTTTATCCCGTTTGGACTCCGTTTGATATGGATTTTCTGCGAAACAAAAAACATGCAACAAACAGGAATTGGCACTGGGCACTGGATCAATATGTTAGTCCCAAAAATAGTATAAAAAGTTGCCAAAAGTATATGAAAGTTGTATAACATTGGCATGGAACAATAAAAAATTATAGATACGACGGAGACGTATCAGCACCCCCAAGCTTAATTCATGCTTGTCCTCGAGTAGGTAAATGATAAAAAAGATAACTTTTGATCTGCAATGCTACCTAGCATAATCTTGATCATGTAATCTAATAATGGCATGAATATTAAGACACGAGTGATTCAAAGCAATAGTCTATCATTTGACATTAAGACAATAATACTTCAAGCTTACTAATAAAGCAATCATGTCTTTTCAAAATAACATGGCCAAAGAAAGTTATCCCTACAAAATCATATGGTCTGGCTAAGCTCCATCTTCACCACACAAAATATTCAAGTCATGCACAACCCCGATGACAAGGCAAGCAATTGTTTCATACTTTTGACGTTCTCAAACCTTTTCAACTTTCACGCAATACATGAGCGTGAGCCATGGACATAGAACTATAGGTGGAATAGAATATGGTGATGGAGGTTGTGTGGAGAAGACGAAAAGGAGAAAGTCTCACATCGACGCGGCAAATCAACGGGCTATGGAGATGCCCATCAATTGATGTTAATGTGAGGAGTAGGGATTGCCATGCAACAGATGCACTGCAAGTTATAAGTGTATGAAAGCTCAAACTGGAAACTAAGTGGGTGTGCATCCAACTTGCTTGCTCATGAAGACCTCGGGCATTTGAGGAAGCCCATCATCGGAATATACAAGCCAAGTTCTAAAATGAAAATGCCGACTAGTATATGAAAGTGATAACTCAAGGGACTCTCTATATGAAGAACATGGTGCTACTCTGAAGCACAAGTGTGGTAAAAGGATAGTAACATTGTCCCTTCTCTCTTTTCTCTCATTTTTTTCTTTTTTTCTTTTTTTTCTTTTTTAGGCTTCTTTGGCCTCTATCTTTTTTGGGGGGGCTTCTTTGGCCAATTTTATTTTGATAACCTCACATGGGACAATGTTCTAATAATGATGATCATCACACTTTTATTTACTTACAACTCAACATTACAACTCGATACTAGAACAAAATATGACTCTATATGAATGCCTCCGGCAGTGTACTGGGATGTGCAATGATCTAGCATAGCAATGACATCAAAAAATGAACAAGCCATGAAAACATCATGCTAGCTATCTTATGATCATGCAAAGCAATATGACAATGATGCTCAAGTCATGTATATGAAGATGATGGAAGTTGCATGGCAATATATCTCAGAATGGCTATGGAAATGCCATGATAGGTAGGTATGGTGGCTGTTTTGAGGAAGATATAAGGAGACTTATGTGTGATAGAGCGTATCATATCACGGGGTTTGGATGCACCAGCAAAGTTTGCACCAACTCTTGAGGTGAGAAAGGGCGATGCACGGTACCGAAGAGGCTAGCCATGATGGAATGGTGAGAGTGCGTATAATCCATGGACTCAACATCAGTCATAAAGAACTCACATACTTATTGCAAAAATCTATTAGTCACCGAAACAAAGTACTACGCGCATGCTCCTTGGGGGATAGATTGGTAGGAAAAGACCATCGCTTGTCCCCGACCGCCACTCGTAAGGAAGACAATCAATAAATACCTCATGCTCCAACTTCGTTACATAACGGTTCACCATACGTGCATGCTACGGGAATCACAAACTTCAACACAAGTATTTCTACAATCCACAACTACCCACTAGCATGACTCTAATATCACCATCTTTATATTGCAAAACTATTGCAAGGAATCAAACATATCATATTCAATGATCTACAAGTTTTATGTAGGATTTTATGACTAACCATGTGAATGACCAATTCCCGTCATCTCTCTAAATAGATATAAGTGAAGCAAGAGAGTTTAATTCTTTCTAAAAAATATATGCCCACGCTCTAACAAATATAAGTGAAAGCAAAAGATCATTCTACAAATGGCGGTTTTCAATGTGAAGAGAAACATGCAATCCAAACTTCAAAAGATATAAGTGAAGCACATGAAGCATTCTATAAAGCCATACTCAAAAGATATAAGTGAAGTGCAGAGAGCATTCTATAAATCAACCGTGTACTATCTCATACCAGCATGGTGCATAAAAGAAAAGTGAAAACTAAATGCAAAAGACGCTCCAAGATTTGCACATATCACATGAACGAAACGAATTTGAAAACATACCGATACTTGTTGACGAAAGATGGGATGCCTTCCGGGGCATCCCCAAGCTTAGACGCTTGAGTCTCCTTGAATATTTACTTGGGGTGCCTTGGGCATCCCCAAGCTTGAGCTCTTTCCTCTCCTCCTTCTACTCACATCGAGACCTCCTCGATCTTCGAACACTTCATCCACACAAAACTCAACAGAAAGCTCGGTAAGATCCGTTAGTATAATAAAGCAAATCACTACTCTAAGTATTGTTGCAAACTAATTCATATTTTGTTTTTGCATTGTAGATACTGTAATATAACTTTTCCATGGCTTATCCACTGATAGAAACCGATAGTTTCATAAAAACAAGCAAACTATGCATCAACAACAGAATCTGTCTTAAACAGGACAGTCTGTAGTAATCTGAACATTCACCATACTTCTGGTACTCCAATTTTTTGAAAAAATTAGGAAAAATATTTTTTTAATAGAAAGATAGTGCAAAATGTTTCAGAACCGTTTGACGTTCCAGTAAAAAATGTAAAATCGCGCACTACAGCCAAAGTTTCTGTCTTGCACCGCACAAACCAACAAGCAATGTAAACATCCTAAAGGCAAATCTTGGCACATTATTTTTATTTTTAAACTTTATAAAAGAACACAACAGAAATAAATGACTCTCTAAAACTTCTGGGTTGTCTCCCTGGCAACGCTTTCTTTAAAGCCATTAAGCTAGGCATATATTGCTCAAGTAATGGATCCACTCGGATCCCAAGGTATATCAAAGCCAATTTTAATTAACAATGATTTTTGATTTAGTAGTGAGCACAAAGTAACATATATCATGCAACAACGAAGTCTAACTCTGTTCTATGCATCGGCATGTCATAAAAAACAATTCGTGCACACATAGTAAAGACCAATGCATAGTATAAACAGTTTCTTGCAATTTTATCATATTGGAAACATGGAGAGGCGGAGATGTAGTTCCTCTCTCATAATAATTGCAAGTAGGAGCAGCAAGCACATGCATATTATATCTATCAAAATCATGATGTGCAACGCTAAAATGCAACCCATCAATATAATCCTTAATAAGGGCAAACTTCTCCGATATAGTGTAGTCGGGAGAATTCAAAAAGATAATAGGACTATCATGCGTGAGTGCAATAGCAACAATTTCATGTTTAACATAAGGAACTATAGGATGTTCATCTCCATAAGCATAATTCATATTGGCACCTTGGCCACAAACATAGCAAGCATCATCAAAAAGGGATATTTCAAAAGAATCAACAGCATCATAACAATCATCATAGCATTCATCCTTCGGTAAGAACAAAGGGAAATTAAACAATGTATGAGTTGAAGAGTTACTCTCATTAGAAGGTAGGCACGGGTAGCTAATCCGATCTTTCTCCTTTTGTTCTTCGCTCTCCTCATCATCTTTTTCATCCAATGAGCTCAGAGTTTCATCAATTTCTTCTTCCATAGACTCCTACAAAATATTAGTCTCTTCTCGGACAGCGAAGACTCTCTCAATAAAATCATCAATATCGGAATTGAATTCATAATTCTCATAGAAATATCTAAGTATAGCAAAATTTTCAGGTCTGTAAACAGCATCATCAAGATTTTCACACTCTTTAAACAAAGATTCAATTTCATAAGCACCCATAAAAGCAACGAATTCATCTATTCGTTCCACATCATAGTAATCATATATACCATTGATACGTCTCCAACGTATCTATAATTTTTGATTGCTCCATGCTATATTATCTACAGTTTTGGACATTATTGGGCTTTATTATCCACTTTTATATTATTTTTGGGACTAACCTATTAACCGGAGGCCTAGCCCAGAATTGCTGTTTTTTGCCTGTTTTAGGGTTTCGAAGAAAAGGAATATCAAACGGAGTCCAAACGGAATGAAACCTTCGGGAATGTGATTTTCTCACCGAATACAACTCAGGAGACTTGGACCCTATGTCAAGCCAATTAAGGGAGGCCACGAGGTAGGGGGCACGCCTGCCCCCCCAGGCGCGCCCTCCACCCTGGTGGGCCCCCTGTTGCTCCACTGACGTACTTCTTCCTCCTTTATATACCCACATACCCCCAAACGATCAGATACGGAGCCAAAAACCAAATTCCACCACCGCAACTTTCTGTATCCACGAGATCCCATCTTGGGGCCTGTTTCGGAGCACCGCCGGAGGGGGCATCGATCACGGAGGGCTTCTACATCATCATCCAAGCCCCTCCGATGAAGTGTGAGTAGTTTACTTCAGACCTACGGGTCCATAGTTAGTAGCTAGATGGCTTCTTCTCTCTTTTTGGATCTCAATACAATGTTCTCCCCCTCTCTCGTGGAGATCTATTCGATGTAATCTTCTTTTTGCGGTGTGTTTGTTGAGACCGATGAATTGTGGGTTTATGATCAAGTCTATCTATGAATAATATTTGAATCTTCTCTGAATTCTTTTATGTATGATTGGTTATCTTTGCAAGTCTCTTCGAATTATCAATTTGGTTTGGCCTACTAGATTGGTTTTTCTCGCCATGGGAGAAGTGCTTAGCTTTGGGTTCGATCTTGCGGTGTCCTTTCCCAGTGACAGAAGGGGTAGCAAGGCACGTATTGTATTATTGCCATCGAGGATAACAAGATGGGGTTTTTATCATATTGCATGAAACTATCCCTCTACATCATGTCATCTTGCTTAAGGCGTTACTCTATTTTTAACTTAATACTCTAGATGCATGATGGATAGCAGTCGATGAGTGGAGTAATAGTAGTAGATGCAGGCAGGAGTCGGTCTACTTGTCTCGGACGTGATGCCTATATACATGATCATACCTAGATATTCTCATAACTATGCTCAATTCTTTCAATTGCTCAACAGTAATTTGTTCACCCAGCGTAGAATACTTATGCTCTTGAGAGAATCCACTAGTGAAACCTATGGCCCCCGGGTCTCTTTCTCATCATATCAATCTCCATCACTTTATTATTGCTTGCTTTTTACTTTGCCTTTTACTTTTCACTTTGCATCTCTATACCAAAAATACCAAAAATATTATTTATCATCTCTATCAGATCTCACTTTCGTAAGTGACCGTGAAGGGATTGACAACCCCTAAGCGCGTTGGTTGCGTTGATCTATTGTTTTTGTGTCGGTATGAGGGACTCACACGTAGCCTCCTACTGGATTGATACCTTGGTTCTCAAAAAC
Organism: Triticum urartu; assembly: GCF_003073215.2. Classification (NCBI taxonomy): domain Eukaryota; kingdom Viridiplantae; phylum Streptophyta; class Magnoliopsida; order Poales; family Poaceae; genus Triticum; species Triticum urartu. Next base: position 335,744,706 of record NC_053024.1, on the reverse strand, counting down.
TGAGGGAAATACTTACGCTACTTTGCTGCATCATCCTCTCCTCTTCGGGGAAATCCAACGCAGTGCTCAAGAGGCAGCAAGAAGAATTTCTGGCGCCGTTGCCGGGGAGGTTCGCGCAAGTCAAGATTTGACTCCCGACAACGAGCCATTTCTGGCGCCGTTGCCGGGGAGTCTGCGCAAATGTCAACATACCAAGTACCCATCACAATCCCTATCTTCCGCATTACATTATTTGCCATTTGCCTCTCGTTTTCCTTTCCCCCACTTCACCCTTGCCGTTTTATTCGCCCCCTCTCTCTCTATCCTCCCTCTCTTTCTCTATTTGCCTCTTTTTGCCCGTTTGCCTTTTGTTTGCTCGTGTGTTGGATTGCTTGTTTGTCGTGATGGCTCAAGATAACACTAAATTGTGTGACTTCACCAATACCAACAATAATGATTTCCTTTGCACTCCGATTGCTCCTCTTACCGATGCTGAATCTTGTGAAATTAATGCTGCTTTGCCGAATCTTGTCATGAAAGATCCATTCTCCGGCCTTCCTAGTGAAGATGCCGCTACCCATCTTAATAGCTTCATTGATTTGTGTGACATGCAAAAGAAGAAAGATGTCGATAATGATATGGTTAAATTGAAGCTATTTCCTTTTCGCTTAGAGATCGTGCTAAATCTTGGTTGTCATCTTTGCCTAAAAATAGTATTGATTCATGGAACAAGTGCAAAGATGCTTTTATCTCTAATATTTCCCTCCCGCTAAGATCATCTCTCTTAGAAACGATATTATGAATTTTAAGCAACTTGATCATGAACATGTTTCACAAGCTTGGGAGAGAATGAAATTAATGATACGTAATTGCCCTACTCATGGTTTGAATTTGTGGATGATTATACAAATTTTTTATGCCGGATTGAATTTTGGTTCTAGAAATCTTTTAGACTCAGCTGCAGGAGGCACTTTTATGGAAATCACTTTAGGAGAAGCTACTAAACTCCTAGATAATATTATGGTTAATTATTCTCAATGGCATACTGAAAGATCTACTAATAAAAAGGTGCATGCGATAGAAGAAATAAATGTTTTGAGTGGAAAGATGGATGAACTTATGAAATTATTTGCTAATAAGAGTGTTTCTTCTGATCCTAATGATGTGCCCTTGTCTACTTTAATTGAGAATAATAATGAATCTATGGATGTGAATTTTGTTGGTAGGAACAATTTTGGTAACAACGCGTATAGAGGAAATTTCAATCCTAGGCCTTATCCTAGTAATCCCTCTAATAATTATGGTAATTCCTACAACAATTCTTATGGAAACTATAATAAGATGCCCTCTGATTTTGAATCTACTATTAAAGAATTTATTTCTTTGCAAAAGAATTTTAATGCTATGATTGAAGAAAAATTGCTTAAGATTGATGATTTGGCTAGGAACGTTGATAGAATTTCTCTTGATGTTGATTCTTTAAAGCTTAGATCTATTCCTCCTAAGCATGATATCAATGAGTCTCTCAAAGCCATGAGAATTTCCATTGATGAGTGCAAGGAAAGAACCACTAGGACGCGTGCTATGAAAGATGCCTTTATTAAAGCGTGTTCTTCTAGTTCCTATGAAAATAATGATGAAGATCTAAAATTTATTGATGTGTACCCTATTAAATATTTGTTTTGCAATATTAATCTTGATAATGATGGTACTGAATATGATCCACCTTTACCTAGAAGGCATTCTAAAAATTCGGAGTGTTTAGATCTTGATGGTGAAATTGATAAAAGTGGGATTAAAAGAAATAAAACCCTAGATGCTGCTAAACCCACTATGTTGGATTTCAAGGAATTTAATTATGAAAATTGCTCTTTAATTTATTTTATTTCCTTGTTGCAATCCTTGCTAAATTCTCCTCATGCTTATAGTCAAAATAAAGCCTTTACCGAACATATCGTTGATGCCTTGATGCAAACTTATGAAGAAAAACTTGAGTTGAAAGTTTCTATCCCTAGAAAACTTTATGATGAGTGGGAACCTACTATTAAAATTAAAATTAAAGATTATGATTTTTATGCTTTGTGTGATTTGGGTGCCAGTGTCTCTACTATTCCCAAAACTTTGCGTGATTTGCTAGATTTCCGTGATTTTGATGATTGCTGTCTAAACTTGCATCTTGCGGATTCCACTATTAAGAAACCTATGGGAAGAATTAGTGATGTTATTATTGTTGCAAATAGGAATTATGTGCCCGTAGATTTTATCGTTCTTGACATAGATTGCAATCCTTCATGTCCTATTATTCTTGGTAGACCTTTCCTTAGAACGATTGGTGCAATTATTGATATGAAGGAAGGAAATATTAGATTCCAATTTCCGTTAAGGAAAGGCATGAAACAATTCCCTAGAAAGAAAATAAAATTACCATATGAATCTATCATGAGAGCCACTTATGGATTGCCTACCAAAGATGGCAATACCTAGATCTATTCTTGCTTGTTATGCCTAGCTAGGGGCGTTAAACGATAGCGCTTGTTGGGAGGCAACCCAATTTTATTTTTATTCCCTGTTTTCTGATACTGTTTAGTAATAAATAAATTATTTAGACTCTGTTTTGGTTGTGTTTTTTGTGTTTAATTAGTGTTTGTGCCAAGTAGAACCGTTGGGAAGACTTGGGGAAAGTCTTGTTGAACTTGCTGTAAAAAACAGAAACTTTAGCGCTCACGAGAACTGCTGTAATTTCTATTTGGAGAGTGATATTTAGTTAATTATTTTTGAAGATGATTAATAGATAAATTCCTCACGTCCATAAATTTATTTTAGAATTTTTGGGGTTCCTGATCTTGCGCTAGCTACAGATTACTACAGACTGTTCTGTTTTTGACAGATTCTGTTTTTTGTGTGTTGTTAGCTTATTTTGATGAATCTATGGCTAGTAAAATAGTTTATGAACCATAGATAAGTTGGAATACAGTAGGTATAACACCCATATAAATAAATAATGAGTTCATTACAGTACCTTGAAGTGGTCTTTTGTTTTCTTTCGCTAACGGAGCTCACGAGATTTTCTACTTTAAGTTTTGTGTTGTGAAGTTTTCAAGTTTTGGGTAAAGATTTGATGGATTATGGAACAAGGAGTGGCAAGAGCCTAAGCTTGGGGATGCCCATGGCACCCCCAAGATAATCTAAGGACACCTAAAAGCCAAAGCTTGGGGATGCCCCGGAAGGCATCCCCTCTTTCGTCTACTTCTATCGGTAACTTTACTTGGAGCTATATTTTTATTCACCACATGATATGTGTTTTGCTTGGAGCGTCTTTTATGATTTAAGTCTTTGCTTGTTAGTCTACCACAATCATCCTTTCTGTACACACCTTTTGAGAGAGCCATACATGATTTGGAATTTGATAGAATACTCTATGTGCTTCACTTATATCTTTTGAGCTTTATAGCTTTGCTCTAGTGCTTCACTTATATCTTTTAGAGCACGGTGGTGGATTTGTTTTATAGAAACTATTGATCTCTCATGATTCACTTAGATTATTTTGAGAGTCTTAATAGCATGGTAATTTGCTTAAAATCCTAATATGCTTGGTATGCAAGATTAATAATAAAACTTTCTTATGAGTGTGTTGAATACTAAGAAAAGTTTGATGCTTGATGATTGTTTTAAGATATGGAGGTAATAATATCAAAGTCATGCTAGTTGAGTAGTTGTGAAATTGAGAAATACTTCTGTTGAGGTTTGCAAGTCACGTAGCATGCACGTATGGTAAACGTTATGCAACAAATTTGAAACATAAGGTGTTATTTGATTATCTTCCTTATGAGTGGCGGTCGGGGACGAGCGATGGTCTTTTCCTACCAATCTATCCCCCTAGGAGCATGTGCGTAGTACCAAGGTTTTTGATGACTTGTAGATTTTTGCAATAAGTATGTGACTTCTTTATGACTAATGTTGAGTCCATGGATTATACGCACTCTCACCCTTCTGTCCTTGCTAGCCTCTTCGGTACCGTGCATTGCCCTTTCTCACATTGAGAGTTGGCGCAAACTTCGCCGGTGCATCCAAACCCTGTGATATGATACACTCTTTCACACATAAACCTCCTTATATCTTCCTCAAAACAGCCACCATACCTACCTATTATGGCATTTCCATAGCCATTCCGAGATATATTGCCATGCAACTTTCCAACATTCCGTTCACCATGACACATTCATCATTGTCATATTGCTTAGCATGATCATGTAGTTGACATAGTATTTGTGGCAAAGCCACCGTTCATAATTCTTTCATACATGTCACTCTTGGTTCATTGCATATCCCGGTACACCGCCGGAGGCATTCATATAGAGTCATCATTGTTCTAGTATCGAGTTGTAATCATTGAGTTGTAAATAAATAGAAGTGTGATGATCATCATTATTAGAGCATTGTCCCAAGTGAGGAATAAAAAAAGTGAAAGGCCATAAAAAAGAGAAGGCCAAAAAAATGAGAGAAAAAGAGAGAAGGGACAATGTTACTATCCTTTTTCCACACTTATGCTTCAAAGTAGCACCATGATCTTCATAGTAGAGAGTCTCTCATGTTATCACTTTCATATACTAGTGGGAGTTTTTCATTATAGAACTTGGCTTGTATATTCCAACAATGGGCCTCCTCAAGTGCCCTAGGTCTTCGTGAGCAAGCAAGTTGGATGCACACCCACTAGTTTCTTTTGTTGAGCTTTCATACATTTATAGCTCTAGTGCATCCGTTGCATGGCAATCCCTACTCCTTGCATTAACATCAATCGGTGGGCATTTCCATAGCCCATTGATTAGCCTCGTTGATGTGAGACTTTCTCCTTTTTTTGTCTTCTCCACATAACTCCCCTCATTATATTCTATTCCACCTATAGTGCTATGTCCATGGCTCGCGCTCATATATTGCGTGAAAGTTTATAGGTTTGAGATTACTAAAGTATGAAACAATTGCTTGGCTTGTCATCGGGGTTGTGCATGATGATAGCATTCTTGTGTGACGAAAATGAAACATGACTAAACTATATGATTTTGTAGGAATGAACTTTCTTTGGCCATGTTATTTTGAGAAGACATAATTGCTTGGTTAGTATGCTTGAAGTATTATCATTTTTATGTCAATATGAACTTTGGTCTTGAATCTTTCAGATCTGAATATTCATACCACAATTAAGAAGAATTACATTAAAATTATGCCCAGTAGCACTCCGCATCAAAAATTCTGTTTTTATGATTTACCTACTCGAGGACGAGCAGGAATTAAGCTTGGGGATGCTTGATACGTCTCCAACGTATCTATAATTTTTGATTGCTCCATGCTATATTATCTACAGTTTTGGACATTATTGGGCTTTATTATCCACTTTTATATTATTTTTGGGACTAACCTATTAACCGGAGGCCCAGCCCAGAATTGCTGTTTTTTGCCTGTTTTAGGGTTTCGAAGAAAAGGAATATCAAACGGAGTCCAAACGGAATGAAACCTTCGGGAATGTGATTTTCTCACCGAATACAACTTAGGAGACTTGGACCCTATGTCAAGCCAATTAACAGGAGGCCATGAGGTAGGGGGCACGCCTGCCCCCCCAGGTGCGCCCTCCACCCTCGTGGGACCCCTGTTGCTCCACGGACGTACTTCTTCCTCCTATATATACCCACATACCCCCAAATGATCAGATACGGAGCCAAAAACCTAATTCCACCACCGCAACTTTCTGTATCCACGAGATCCCATCTTGGGGCCTGTTTCGGAGCACCGCCGGAGGGGGCATCGATCACGGAGGGCTTCTACATCATCATCCAAGCCCCTCCGATGAAGTGTGAGTAGTTTACTTCAGACCTACGGGTCCATAGTTAGTATCTAGATGGCTTCTTCTCTCTTTTTGGATCTCAATACAATGTTCTCCCCCTCTCTCGTGGAGATCTATTCGATGTAATCTTCTTTTTGCGGTGTGTTTGTTGAGACCAATGAACTGTGGGTTTATGATCAAGTCTATCTATGAATAATATTTGAATCTTCTCTGAATTCTTTTATGTATGATTGGTTATCTTTGCAAGTCTCTTCGAATTATCAGTTTGGTTTGGCCTACTAGATTGGTTTTTCTTGCCATGGGAGAAGTGCTTAGCTTTGGGTTCGATCTTGCGGTGTCCTTTCCCAGTGATAGAAGGGGTAGCAAGGCACGTATTGTATTGTTGCCATCGAGGATAACAAGATGGGGTTTTTATCATATTGCATGAAACTATCCCTCTACATAATGTCATCTTGCTTAAGGCGTTACTTTGTTTTTAACTTAATACTCTAGATGCATGCTGGATAGCGGTCGATGAGTGGAGTAATAGTAGTAGATGCAGGCAGGAGTCGGTCTACTTGTCTCGGACGTGATGCCTATATACATGATCATACCAAGATATTCTCATAACTATGCTCAATTCTGGCAATTGCTCAACAGTAATTTTTTCACCCACCGTGGAATACTTATGCTCTTGAGAGAAGCCACTAGTGAAACCTATGGCCCTCGGGTCTCTTTCTCATCATATCAATCTCCATCACTTTATTATTGCTTGCTTTTTTACTTTGCCTTTTACTTTTCACTTTGCATCTCTATACCAAAAATATTATTTATCATCTCTATCAGATCTCACTTTCGTAAGTGACCGTGAAGGGATTGACAACCCCTAAGCTGTTGGTTGCGTTGAGCTATTGTTTTGTGTAGGTACGAGGGACTCGCGCGTAGCCTCCTACTGGATTGATACCTTGGTTCTCAAAAACTGAGGGAAATACTTACGCTACTTTGCTGCATCATCCTATCCTCTTTGGGGAAATCCAACGCAGTGCTCAAGATGTAGCAACCATTAACATAAGAAGCTAAGGTTTCATTATCATTAAATTTGCATGAAAAGGGAAGGTGTGGAGCCTTCATCCTAGAGCAACAAGTATAATCATATCTCAAGCATAGTTGTAGAGCATACCAATGCAACATATAAATTTGATCCCATAATAATTTCCTTTTTTGAGTCAAGTGATAATCCCTAAAGTATTCACGTTGATCCAACATGTCTCCCATAACATAATTGAATGGGGTTTTCTCAGGATTATCAAAGTAGTACATAATATCTTTCACATAATGAGCATCGAGGGTTTTAGGAGGTTCCCCATCTCCATGAGTAGCAAGTACACCTACTTTTTTTTGGTATTTCGTGTTCCATATCCATAACTAAAGATAGAGAACAACTTAGAACAGAAAATAAAAATTACTTAGTGATAAAGAAAACAAGCACACACGATAATATTCACCCCATGCTATTGCTCCCCGGCAATGGCGCCAGAAAAAGGTCTTGATAACCCACAAGTATAGGGGATCAATTGTAGCCTCTTTCAATAAGTAAGAGTGTTGAACCCAACAAGGATCTAAAGGTCGAACAAATATTCCCTCAAGTTTTATCAACCACCGATACAACTCTATGCACGCTTAATGTTTGCTTTACCTAGAACGAATATGAAACTAGCAGTACTTTGTCGGTGTAACGAGATAGGTTTGCAAGAATATAAAGAGCACGTAAATAAAAACTAGGGGCTGTTTTAGGTAAAGAAGCAATAAAGTTAGTATAGCGAGTGTGGAAAAGTGGTGGTAGGATTTGCGAAATTGTCCCTAAGCAATTGACTACTTTGCTAGACCGATAGCAAGTTTTATGTGGGAGAGGCCACTACTAGCATGTCATCCCTGACTTGGAATTCTATGCACTTATGATTGGAACTATTAGAAAGCATCCGCAACTACTAATGTTCGTTAAGGTAAAACCCAACCATAGCATTAAGATATATTTGTCCCCCTTCAATCCCGTATGCATCAATTTCTATGCTAGGTTGAAGCTTCTGTCACTCTTGCCCTCCAATACATAGTCCTATCAACATACAACTAACCCTATGGTGTGATCCACGTGCGAGCTCATATGATGGGCACCAAAGGACATCAAAATAACCACAAGCAAATTAAACCAATCATAGCAATTCACCAATTACCGATAGGACAACGAAAATCTACTCAGACATCATAGGATGGCAACACATCATTGGATAATAATATGAAGTATAAAGCACCATGTTCAAGTAGAGGGTACATCAGGTTGCGGGAGAGTGGACCGCTGTAGATAGATGGGGGAAGGTGATGAAGATGTTGGTGAAGATGACGAAGGTGTTGGTGTAGATCGCCGTCACACGATGATGACCCCGGCGGCGTTCCGGCGCCACCGGGAGAGATGGGGAGAGAGCCTCCCTTCTTCTTCTTCTTCTTCTTCTTCTTCTTCTTATTCTTCTTCTTCCTTAACCTTCTCCCTAGATGGGAGAAGGGTTTCCCCTCTGGTCCATGGATTTCATGGCGGCGGAGGGGCGAGAGCCCCTCCGAGATTGGACCTGTCTCTATGTCTCTCTCTGTTTCTGCGTTTCCTGATTCTGCCCTTTCACCGTTTCTTAAATTCCCGGAGATCCGTAACTCCGATTGGGCTGAATTTTGGACATGATTTTTATCCGTATATTGGCTTTGTTGCGGCTAAAGAAGGGCACCAACCACCCTACAGGGTGGCCACGAGGGCCCAGGGCGCGCCCCCTGCCTCGTGGCCCCCTCGGGTATCGTCTCATGTTGATTCTTCTTCCCAAAAATCACATATATTACAAAAGAAATCTCCGTTAGTTTTTATCCCGTTTGGACTCCGTTTGATATGGATTTTTCTGCGAAACAAAAACATGCAACAAACAGGAACTAGCAGTGGGCACTGGATCAATATGTTAGTCCCAAAAATAGTATAAAAAGTTGCCAAAAGTATATGAAAGTTGTATAATATTGGCATGGAACAATGAAAAATTATAGATACGACGGAGACATATCACCTATTACCATCGACTTTCTCGACGCCGCTCACAGTCGACCCAGCTCCGCTCGGTTGGGGAATCAACCGTACTGAGGGTTCTTTGTCATGGAGAACAATGTAACTAATTTAATGAGATATTATCTCATCTCTTATCCCAGTTCATTTGCCCCATTAATCACCCGGCCGAAATTGCCATGAATTCATTTTTATTCGAGCTGATTTGAGGATTTTCTTCCATTCATAGAGTGTACAGTGAGCGGACACATTAGGACTTTGCGGCCTCCGCCAGACATTCCATCTCACCGTACCAGATGACTTGAGGATGCGCAAGGTATGTTCAATCTCACCCTAAATCGGTTGGCATGGCCTACTTTCCTGAACATATTCTAAATATTGCTACATTTTGATAAAAGGTGCCACACGCACCATATACGTCAAAGGGGATTTCCCCCTCTTCTTTCTATATTAGGCAAATTAATGATGTATTGTTCTTTCGATTACTCTCATATTTCCATGACATCATGTTTACCCTATCTGTTTAATTATAAATTTTTGTCCTTCGATTTCAACTATTGTACAGTTCTTTCAATTTGGGCCCATATTTGCATGTTACCATATTTTCTTTAACAATCCTACCATTTTCTACAGCGCGTCCCTTGCCATGCAACAGAATCTGTAGTGCACAATCTTTCCCTTTACATAAATCAAGACTGCAGGGATGTCATACTGAACACAAACCATGGATTTACAATCGTTGCTACTATAAGACTTGATGAATGTGGTGAATCCTATTTTGGCACTGGCCTTTGGAAAGAAATTTCTAAGTTTTATGTACTGAAAGCTGACACTATAATTGCAGTACACATAAAGGGCCTGGTCATGAGATATATGCTAACTTCCCTGACGATATCATCCATCCAGACTTTGTTCGAAGTAAGTTTTATTTTCAAGTATCTGCATGTTGACTTACCTAGCAATATCAAATGAATTGTGTAGTATTTCTTGTACACTTTCATTTTCTTACTATATTCCTACCTAATAACTTCTACTTACCAATACACTTTTCTATTGCCATGTTTTAACTAAATATTCCTTGTACTCCCACTTCTATCAGAAAGCGCCGCTGACAAGGAGACTCCAGAGGTGGAGAATGAGGCTGCCAACAAGCGGAGGCGGGGCGAGCAAGAATCGCAAGCGACTCCAGTAGGCCTAGACTTCATCAGCAACCTCCCCGATGATATGTCGATAGTCATCATCTCCCTCCTCCCAATCAAATATGGGGCGCGGACAACCACCCTTTCCTGGCGGTGGCGCCCCCCTATGGAACTTCACCCTTCTCGACCTCATCGACACCCACGAGCTCTGCCATGGCTATCGCAAAAGCTTGGATGCATTCCCCAAGATCCTCGGTAGTCACCTTGGCCCAACCAGAGGCTTTAGAATGGGCAAGTTTCGTTCCAACAGCAAGGATCGAGCCAAGCTTGAAGACTAGTTCCGATCCCCTGCCCTAGATCAGCTCGAGGAGCTCACTTTTGATGATGGGCATATGCACTCGCTGCCAACGTCTGCGCTCTGCCTCGCACCCACGCTGCGCGTCGCCAAGTTCAGGAACATCCATCCCCCTTAATGACGCGCCCTCTCTTATTCTACCACAACTGAAGCACCTCGAGCTCGTTGTTGTCTGCCTCCCAAACAATGACATGGAGCGCCTGCTCTGTGGCTGTACCGCACTCGAGTACCTTCATCTTCAGGCCATCAATGGGTTGGGTAGCTTCCACATTACCTCCATGACTCTCCGGACTATTTATGTGTGTTCCTGGTGCGGCAGGAAGAGATCACAAGATGTGTACCATAGTAAGGTCATTGAGGACACACTTGCACTTGAGAGATTACTGATACGTCTCCAACATATCTATAATTTTTGATTGTTCCATGCTATTATATTATCTATCTTGGATGTTTTATATGCATTCATATGATTTTTAGGACTAACCTATTAACCTAGAGCCCAATGCTAGTTTATGTTTTTTCCTTGATTTTGAGTTTCGCAGAAAAGGAATATCAAATGGAGTCTAATCGAGCTGAATCTTTACGATGATTTTTTATGGACCAATAGAAGCCCAAGGAGCACCAGAGATGCACCAGAAGAGTCCCGAGGCCGCCATAAGGGTGGGGGCCCCCCTAGTGCGCGCCCCCAACCTCGTGGGTCCTCATGGCTCTCCCTAACTTGTCCCCGACGCCAAAAATTCTTATAAATAGGGAAAACCCCGAAAATAAACCTAGATTGGTAATTCCTCTACCGCAAGCCTCTGTAGGCACCAAAAACCAATCGGGACCCTGTTCCGGCACCCTGCCGGAGGCGGGAATCATCACCGGTGGCCATCTTCATCATCCCGGCGCTCTCCATGACGAGGAGGGAGTAGTTCACCCTCGGGGCTGAGGGTATGTACCAGTAGTTATGTGTTTGATCTCTCTCTCTCTCATGTTCTTGATTTGGCACGATCTTGATGTACCGCAAGCTTTGCTATTAGAGTTGGATCGTTGAGGGATTGTTATATGATCTAATTATGTTATCATTGTTGAGAGAACTTGCACTAGTGAAAGTACGAACCCTACGCCTTGTTTCTAAGCATTGCAATATCGTTTTCGCTCACTTTTGTTACTAGTTACCTTGTTGTTTTTATATTTTCAGATTACAAAAACCATTATCTACCATCCATATTACACTTGTATCACCATCTCTTCACCGAACTAGTGCACCTATAGAATTTACCATTCTATTGGGTGTGTTGGGGACACAAGAGACTCTTTGTTATTTGGTTGCATGGTTGTTTGAGAGAGACGATATTCATCCTACGCCTCCCACGGATTGATAAACCTTAGGTCATCCACTTGAGGGAAATTTGCTACTGTCCTACAAAACTCTGTGCTTGGAGGCCCAACATGAGTCTACAAGAAGAAGGTTGCATAGTAGACATCAAGATTTTTTCTGGCGCCGTTGCTGGGGAGGTTAGTGCTTGAAGGTATATCTTTAGATCTTGCAATTGAATCTTTCAGTTTCTTGTTTTATCACTAGTTTAGTCTATAAAGGAAAATTACAACAAAAATGGAATTGAGGTTGCCTCATATGCTTTATATTTTTAATGTATTTCATGAAAATAAGGATTCCAATAATTGTGCCAAAGTTTTAGAAGAAGAATGCGTTAAAATTTTTGGCACTAAATCTTTGAATGATGAGCATGATTGCAATGTTGTTAGTATGAATTCTTTGAATATCCATGATGCTAATGATATGCAAAGCTACATGCTTGGGGATGCTATGTTTGATGAAGATGATACTTTTTCCCCCAATTTTTGATGAGAAAATTTATTATGATGATAGCATGCCTCCTATTTATGACGATTATGTTGATGAAAGTGGTTTCGGAGAGGTCATGACTTTATTTAGTGATGAATACGCTATTTCGGAAGAGGTTTCAATTGATTATGAGAATAAAGTTGTTATCTATGATGATTATTGTGATGACATGTATGCTATAAAGAATACTTATAACCATGAAACTTGTCATCATGATTTTAATTTTCAATTGGGTTATGCCTCGCATGATAGTTATTTTGTTGAACTTGCTCCCACTATTATGAATGAGAAGAATTTTTCTTATGTGGAGAGTAATAAGATTTCTATGCTTGTGCATCATGAAAATAATGCTTTATGTGATGGTTATATTGTTGAATTCATTCATGATGCTACTGAAAATTATTATGAGAGAGGAACATATGCTTGTAGGTATCTCAATAATATCAAGTTTCCTCTCTATGTGTTGAAAATCTTGAAGTTTTGCTTGCTTTACCTTCCTATACTAGTTGGTTCTTGCTCCCACAAATTTTTTGATCACAAAATCCCTATGCATAGGAAGTGGGTTAGACTTAAGTGTGCTAGTCATCTACTTAATCATGCTCTCTTTGTGTTTCAATTCCTATCTTTTATATGAGCATCATTGAAATCATCATGCCTAGCTAAAAAGGCATTAAAGAAAAGTGCTTGTTGGGAGACAAACCAATATTTATACCTACTATTTTTGTGTGTTCAGGTGATTAAGCTATCGTAGTAATCATGTTTTATAGCTTTTTTTTCAATAAAGTGCCAAGTAAGACCTTTGGGATGATCTATGGTGATAGTTGATTTGATCTTGCTGAAAAACAGAAACTTTTGCACTCAGGAAAACAATTCTAATTTTTAACAAAAGCAGGATAAAATACTGATTATTTTTGAAGAATACTAATAGACAAATTTCTTAGGTTGTCCTAATTTTTCAGAATTTTTGGAGTTACAGAAGTAGTCGAGAGTTATAGATTACTACACACTATCCTGTTTTGACAGATTCTGTTTTGGATGCATAGTTTGCTTGTTTTCTAGTTTCTATGGCTTATATTGCTTAATATAAATTATAGAAATGATAGGGTGCAGTAGTAATCATGTGAGAAAAAATATGAATCTTGTCTTCACAGTACCTAAGTGGTGATTTGCTTTCTTATACTAACGGAGCTTACAAGTTTCCTGTTGAGTTTTGTGTTGTGAAGTTTTCAAGTTTTGGGTAAAGTTTTGATGGACTACAGAGTAAGGAGTGGAAAGAGCCTAAGCTTGGGGATGCTCAAGTCACCCCAAGGTAATATTAAAGGACAACCAAGAGCCTAAGCTTGGGATGCCCCGGATGGCATCCCCTCTTTCGTCTTCGTTCATCGGTAACTTTACTTGGAGCTATATTTTTGTTCACCACATGATATGTGTTTTACTTGGAGCGTCATTTTCTTTTATTAGAATTTGATTGCTGTTATTTAGAGTAATGCTTTGCATCTTTTATTTCAATAAAAAGGTCAAGTATAGCCTTTACCATGCTTATTTTTCAAGTCTATATGTTGCTATTTAAAAAAAGAAAGTTTGCTGTTATGTTTTGAATATTGGTGAATAGTCAGAGCATGATAAAATCCTGAAATTTTTACACAATGAGTAGCAACAAATTATCTACAGTGTGGTAATTTTTCAGAATTTTTGGAGTTAAACAAGTATGATTCCTCTTGCATTCTTTACAGGCTGTTCTGTTTAGACAGATTGCTATTATGTTTGCATTGTTTGTATATGTTTGCTTGTTTAATGATTCTAATTGAGGATAGGAGTATTAAATATGTAGAGGCATCTAGTATGCAATGTCAAATAATAATTTTAGTGATATGCTACAGTGGAGAATAATAAGGTTATGCATGGATTTATACTAACTTATCTCACGAGTTCTTTTTGAGTTTTGTGTGGATGAAGTTTTTAAGATTGAGGGAAACCGCAATATGAAAGGAATTAAGGAGACAAAAAAGCTCCATCTTGAGGATGCCCAAGGCATCCCTAGTTAATATTCCAAGAAATCTCAAGCATCTAAGCGTGGGGATGCCCCGGTAGGCATCCCACCTTTCTTCTTCAACAACTATCGATCAGTTTTGGTTGAACCTAAGTTTTTGCTTCTTCACATGATATGTGTTATCCTTGCAATGTCATTTTATTTTGTTTTGCTTGCTGTTTGAATAAAGTACTTAAGATGTCAGGACCCCGATTCCATAGTCACATTGATCTAGCCGGTAACACCTCATATCACTTTGCGGCCTCACGCACGGTAACCCACGGGTGTCGCCTTACCATGGCCCGGGACCGTTTGTGCCTTTTGGCTCACATATATGATAGTGTCGCTAGCATCCATATGACATAGAACCCGGGCCGACATGGCTAGTCGTGAACCCAAAGTGGCGCAGACCTATGGAGACAGGCATACATGAATCACATCGAGCATGTCGGTCATCAACGAGTGAATCCGGGCTGTAGCACTGGGCTAACAGGACTCCGGGGAACCCCGGGCTGTAGCAGGCTAGGCAGGACTTCGGAAGTCACCGCGTGACATTTCCCCCAAGGGACAGACATAGGAACGAGGTGAAACACATGCCGGCCAGTCAAGTGTCCTGAACAGTAGTGCTGGGCTAGCAGGACTCCGGTGAACCGGGCTGTAGCGGACTACTATGGCTCGGGGAACACTAGACTACATTTCCCCATAAGAAAGGCTGCCAAGGATAAACAACTAGATTGTCGGATCCCACTCATACCAAGCATTTCAATCATACACACAATATGCCCAATATGAGTACATACAACATGGCATCACAACAAAACTCTACAACTTAAGTACTTCATTTAAAGGCTCCAGAGAGCCATTCATAACATATCATACAGATAGGGGTCACATGACCCGACACTCAAGTCATACAATCATACAAGCACATGCGGGAGCAACTAGTCTGAGTACAGACTTTAAAAAGAAAGAAGGCTCCTCGAAGCCCGTCTATCTACATAGGGTCCTCCATGGCCAAGATCACCACCTGGGTGGCTAGTCACTCGTCGACGTCAAGGTCTACATAAAATCCATCGGAGGGGGCAGTGTTGTCGTCTGAAAACAATAAATAAGCAAACATGAGTACAAAGGTACTCAGCAAGTCTTACATCAGAACCTACTATACATGCTTATTCTCAAGAAGGCGGTGGGGTTGATGCAGCAAGCCAGCTTTGACTCTTGGCTAAGCTATCCTACGGAACTTCACCAATAAAATAGTTTTCGCACACGAGTCCACTACTCACCAACACAATACTCCACCGAGGATCCTCCCTCATCATCCTACGAGAGGGCCATCCTCGGTACTCACACTTATCTTGAGTCTTTTAGTAGTATCCATTAACTTGTCTATGAACTGTATAGGTAACCAAGTAGTCCTTTACCGCGGACGCGGCTATTCGAATAGTTTATACCCTGCAGGGGTGTACTTCGTCATACACGCTTTCACCACTTACCGCCGTTTAAACGACATGTACTCGGCAACCTTCAAGCGGAAGCCCAGCGAGGGTGTCGGCCACGGCCTACCTAAACACTTAAGTCTCTAGTCCAGGTTTATCGCCTATCCAGGTTCCATCCGCAGGGAGTCCGGCCGAGGTTTCCACATACGGCCCCGAACGATGTGAACAGGGTTCCCGAGACACCAAACGGGTGACTTGGTACACCCGGCCATGGTGTATCTACCGCAACATAGCCCACCCCTAGGGTCAGCGCTACGCACGGCCGCCAACACATAACCTACAAACACCAGAAACTAATTGCAACTCCTGGACAGAGTACTAGGGTGATTAAGAAGCCGAGAGGGTCCATTGGTTTCGGGCCCAATGTACGGTAGTAACTGCATCTTAAATCACACATACATATCTCAGTTCTTATGGACGGCCTCAATGAAACAACCCACCATGTACTCCTACATGGCCTCTCATCGATACCTTTACCAAAACATGTTCAACACATCCCTCACGTTACCCGCATAAGCATTTCACTCCAGCCCATCACCTAGATGAACCAGACCTGACACAACTCTAAGCATAGCAGGCATAGCAAGGTAGGAATCACAAAACATGGCTCAATCAACTCCTACACATGCTAGTGGGTTTCATCTAGTTACTGTGGCAATGACAGGTCATGCAGAGGATAAGGGTTCAACTACCGTAGCACACAGCAGTTTAAATCGCGTTGTCTTAATGCAGTAAACAAGAGCAGGAGCGAGAACATGGGTTGTATCGGAATGATCAATGGTTGCTTGCCTGATGGAGTGGTAACGGGATACTGCCCTTCAGTTGGATACTAGTGAATATCCTCGGAGGCAGAACCTACCACGAAGAACACAACCGAACACAATCAACACATGACGATATGCAACAATATGATGCATGCTATGACATGGCAATATGGATGTGTTTTGGCCTAATGCAAGCTAGAATAGAAAGGGATGAACTCATTTGAATCAAAGATTCAAATATTAGCTCATTAAATATGGTCTTAATAGTGCATTTCCTTATTCTGCTTAAACAGCAAGGTAAACTTGTTTTGTCATGCATGAAACCATTACAGATGGATAGATTGAATTTTTCTGATAATTTTTCATATATAATTTATCTCATTTGGAGTTATGGTTGAATTTCTATGAATTTTTGAAGTTTGAACTATTTTCTGGAATTTCCTGAATAAGAATAAAGCCAGAAAATCAATTACTGCGTCAGCAAAGCGTCTGGGTGACGTTAGCAGGTCAAAGGCGCCAGCCAGGTCAAACCTGACTGGTGGGGCCCCCTGGTCAGTGTCTCTGTGCACTAACCACGCTTAGTTAGCCTAATTAACTGGCAGGGCCCACTAGTCAGTGACTATACTAATTAAACTAACCTATTTAGTTAGCACTAACAGGGTAATTAGTCGGGCGGGGCCCGCATGTCGGTGAGAGAGAGGGGGGGAGGTCAACCCACGTCAGCAGGTCAACCTCGCCGGTCAGCGGGTCAAAGCCTGCCGGCGTTTAGCCGCCGGCGAGGCCAGACGCGGTGGCGCGCTGAGGAAATCGCCCA
Source organism: Triticum urartu (assembly GCF_003073215.2). Taxonomy (NCBI): domain Eukaryota; kingdom Viridiplantae; phylum Streptophyta; class Magnoliopsida; order Poales; family Poaceae; genus Triticum; species Triticum urartu. The sequence continues at coordinate 335,727,375 of NC_053024.1, read as the reverse complement.
CAGGGCACCATTTGGTGCGCGGAGAGCAGCTACGGGTAGCTGGGGACAAACCGCGGCGTTTGGTGGTGGTGGTGGTTGGGCTCGGGGTGGCCGGGAACGTCGCGGGCGACGAGCCTTGCGGTCGCCGAAGTCGGGTGAAAACGAGCGCGAGGCTACGGGGCAAGGCAAGGCGTGTGGTGAGGTGCGTTGTGCCCCTAGGGATGCGGTGGAGTGATTAGACTAGGTGGCGTGGCTGGAGTTTGGCCGGAGACACGTCGGCGACGAGCTCCACGGCGGCGGGTGCGGGTGAGCTTCATGTGCTCGTTGTGGTGCACGAGAAGAGGAACGGAGAGGTTGGGGAGGTGCAGCAGCTCACGGCGATCACGAAGAAGTAGACGGCGCGGTCGGGGACGAGTCGATGCGGCAGCGACGTCGAAGGGGATCTCCGGCGATGCTCGGTGAAGACGAGGTCGAAGAAGACGTTGCAGAGCGTGTGAGCGCTCGGGGCTTGGCTGCTTGAAGGAGTCGACGATGGCGGAGAGGATGGACACGGTGGTGCATCACGGGGACGTCGGTGGACGGGGGTTTCACGGTGGCGCGAGCTCAGCAGCGTCGGCCATGGTGGAGGGGAGCGAAAGAGAGAGGCAGGGGGCGAGTGAGCGTGTCGAGGGGGTCGAGGCAGCGATGTGGAGCCTGTCCAGGCCAGCAGGGCGGCGAGGGGAGGAAGCAGGACGGCAGCCAACTGCGTGGCGTGCGCTGGTGCCGCCGTCGAGCACCTGCCTGCCTGGCCAAGCCAAGCTGCTCGCTGGCTGGGCTGGGCCGGCAGGTGGGCCTGGTGGGTGGCGCCAGGTGAGCTTCTTTCTCCTTTTTTTGATTTTGTTTTCTTTTTCTATTTTTCTGTAGCTTTAGGGCTTTATTAAAAATACTAAAACATTTCCAAAAATCCTGAAAATAAATGTGGCCTCTGTTTAGATTATTTCCAATAGGAAACATTTACTCCCAGAATTATTTGAGCATTTAAATTATTTTATAGCATTTAAATGCCCAAATTCAAATACTTATGATTTAATTCAATGACCTTCTATTGACCTAGAAAATTGTGCACCAAATTTGCCAGAGATTCTAACCTAAGACAAAGAGGGTGAACATTTTAGAAGGGCATTTCAGGTTCATTGAAATTATTTTTAGTAAACCCTAGTTGATTTCAAGAGGGGTGCTGGGGGTTCTGCCTTCCCCATTTCAAGTTTCTGATGAAAGTAATCATGATGCACACTCTAATGCATAGACTAGCTAGGGTGTGACATAAGATCTGAAATTCTTAAATGTTAGAGAGTCTTCACATAGTCACATAATTATTCGACAACTCATTGATCTTCACTTATATCTTTTGGAGTAGTTTGTCATTTGCTCTAGTGCTTCACTTATATATTTTTAGAGCACGTTAGTGGTTTTATTTTATAGAAATATATGAACTCTCATGCTTCACTTATATTATTCTGAGATTCTTTAAACAGGATGGTAATTTGCTTTGGTTATGAATTTAGTCCTAATATGATGGGCATCCAGGAGGGATATAATAAAAACTTTCATATAAAGTGCATTGAATACTAGGAGAAGTTTGATTCCTTATGATTGTTTTGAGATATAAAGATGGTGATATTAGAGTCATGCTAGTGAGTAATTGTGGATTGTAGAAATACTTGTGTTCAAGTTTGTAATTCCCGTAGCATGCACGTATGGTGAACAGTTATGTGATGAAGTCAGAGCATGATTTATTTATGGATTGTCTTCCTTATGAGTGGCGGCCGAGGACGAGCGATGGTCTTTTCCTACCAATCTATCCCCTAGGAGCATGCGCATAGTACTTTGTTTTGATGACTAATATATTTTTGCAATAAGTATGTGAGTTCTTTATGACTAATGTTGAGTCCATGGATTATACGCACTCTCACCCTTCCACCATTGCTAGCCTCTCTAGTACCGTGCAACTTAGTTTCTTTTTGAGCTTTCATAAACTTATAGCTCTACTTCATCCGTTGCATGGCAATCCCTACTCACTCACATTGATATCTATTGATGGGCATCTCCATAGCCCGCTGATACGCCTAGTTGATGTGAGACTATCTCCTTATTTTTGTCTTCTCCACAACCACCTTCTATTCCACCTATAGTGCTATGTCCATGGCTCACACTCATGTATTGTGTGAAAGTTGAAAAGGTTTGAGAACATCAAAAGTATGAAACAATTGCTTGGCTTGTCATTGGGGTTGTGCATCATTTGAATATTTTGTGTGATGAAGATGAAGCATAGCCAGACTATATGATATTGTAGGGATAACTTTCTTTGGTCATGTTATTTTGAGAAGACATGATTGCTTTATTATTATGCTTGAAGTATTATTGTTTTCATGTCAATATTAGACTTTTGTTTTGAATCTTATGGATCTGAATATTCTTGCCACAATAAATAAAATTACATGGATAAATATGTTAGGTAGCATACCACATCAAAATTTCTGTTTTTATCATTTACCTACATGAGGACGAGCAGGAATTAAGCTTGGGGACGCTTGATACGTCTCCAATGTATCTATAATTTTTGATTGTTCCATGCTATTATATTATCTATCTTGGATGTTTTATATGCATTTATATGCTATTTTACATGATTTTTGGGACTAACCTATTAACCTAGAGCCCAGTACCAGTTTCTGTTTTTTCCTTGTTTTTGAGTTTCGCAGAAAAGGAATATCAAATGGAGTCCAATCGAGCCAAAACATTACGACGATTTTTTATGGACCAACAGAAGCCCACGGAGCACCGGAGATGCACCAGAGGAGTACCGAGGCCACCACAAGGGTGGGGGCGCCCCCCGACCTTGTGGCCCTCGTGGCTCACCCTGACTTGTCCCCGATGCAAAAATTCTTATAAATAGGGAAAACCCTGAAATGTGGGGACCCCGACACATAAGTCGTCATCACCGAATGCACGTGTATAGTGATCCCAGAAATCAATGCTCACTAAACACACAGAAGCTGAATAACAAAGAGTCTTACATCCATACATATCGTCTTACACAAATTATGACCATTATGGTCAAGTGTTACATAGATAAAGCCACGAGGGCTGAATGCCAAATAAACTTAAGCAGTGGAAATCTTCGTCGATAAGTAGAACCCATGCCATATGCCTTAACCCTACAGGCATTTTGACTGGGAAATGTCCTAGTTCGCATGTTCGTCTCCACAGAACTCTTCTTCGAACTCCTGTTCTTCCATGTCTGGCCAATTAAATAACCAGTGGCAAGCCAATGGGTACTTTGAATGTACTCGCAAGCAACCCATGTTTCGGCTCAAGATACAACAATGCATGATATAGGTAAATTTTTGCAGAAAGCTAGTTTTGAGTGCAATGACATGTTCAACAACTTGTAAGACATGCATCAGGAGAATTCAAGTAACCATGAGGACAGGTTACCGATATCAACATAAATAGAGTGGGCATCAACCCAACTCAATCATGTCAAGTGATTTGACTTGACCCAAGTAGTTCTTCCCACTTATCCTAACACATACACTAGTTTGTAAACATCTGGACGTAGCCCAAGAGCGGTTACCCAACTGTCCTTGACCGTGGACACGGCTATTCGAATAGTTTTACACTCTGCAGAGGTTGCACACTTTACCCACAAGATCCGGGGAACTTCCGTGTCATCCACGACCCGCGGTACCTCAAGTACCTGGGGTAAGCACCCGATCACTATCTTTCCCTAGACAACACTAACATGGAGTCCACTCAATTGGTAGTAACCCCCGTGCCCAACATTTCACAACTTAAGTGGAGCCTCGCTCCCATATTCATCACATACCACTGGCACGGGGTACCAACGGTGTGTCCGGTGCCCCACAAAAATGTTCTTGGCCGCCCTACCTGGCACGACCCCGTCCCAAGAGAGAGCACCAACTCTCCCCCATCACTAGTCATGCGGGCTCCAAGCTAGTATCGGCCTAGGTAATCAATAATGCCCTTTCCCATATAAGGGTGGAGTGGTTGCACATGTAAGGTTGGAATAACGGTCGCAACTTAAACCAATCCGTTTTTGAAAGCAACACACACACACACACTTGCCTTGGTACACCACTTCGTCATCAAGCGGTTACCCATCTCATTATCTCCCTCGGGCATAAGTGGCACCCGACGGGGTTTTCGAAAAGTCCTTTGAAAATACTTTGTCTCCATCACCATGCATATTCTCGTCCCTTTTTGCGTAGCAACTACTTTAGCATCCTATCTAATCCCACCGGCATGACCCTCATAAGGAGGTAGGGTCATGCACAATGCAAGTATCAACGAGGAAGTAACGGAGGCAAACCATCAAAGTGGTTCCACCTCATCATGATTCCGTTGCAACAACAATATCGTGCTATATGTCATGCATAAAAAGGAGTTTCATAGACATGGTCAAAGGGCTGCTTGCCTGGCTCAACAAAGTCTCCTGGGTCTTCAAAGTCTTCTGGTACAACTCCTTCGTCAGCAACGCAATCTATCGTCGCAAAATAATAACGAGAAAAATAAGGCAATAATACAACAGAAAACCCAAAGTGCTCAGAAAAATGTCAACTTATTTTTGTTAAATACTAGGGTGAAAACTAAGAAGGGGAAAATTCCTAGTTTTGGATTTGGAGTTAGGGGGACAGAGCAGTGGATTTTCAAACAGAGATCTTATTGTTCAAATTTGAATTTAAATTTGAACAGTGCAGAAAAGTGTAATGGATGTGTATGAAAGTTACATCAATAAATAGGTGGGATTATTCTAAGATTTTAGGAGTTGGAATTATTCCATTTGGATAAATGTTTTATCCTGTGGAATTTTTATAAAACAGACAGAAAAAGAAAAAGAAAAGTGGCACTGTGCCACTGGGCCAGAAAGGCCACAGTGCAGCAGGCCCAGAGGAAAATCAGCCCGAGCAAGGCTGCCACGTCGAAGGCGTAAAGGCGAAGTACGCCTTCGACCGACGGCAAACAGGTGTGCGCGCGCGTGCATTTTAAAACCCGATGGGTGGGTCCCACCCGTCAGGGCGTGAGCCTGACGGACAGGGCCCATGGCCATCGTCGTCTACCTACGTCCAAAGGCGACGGCGAGCTCGCCGGCGGCGATATAGGGGACGGGAGGATGCGTGGGTGGTACCGTTGTGCTCAGGAAGGAGCCGCTGTTTGGATGGAGGTGGAGTTGGTCGTCGGGGTGGCCTGGTTCGCCGGCAACGAGGAGGCACGGCGGAGTTGCTTCGGGTGGCGGCGGTTCCGGCCGTTTTCGACAGCTAAAGAGAGGGGAAACAGGGGGAAATGGTCAGTGGGCTCCTACGGTTCTAGATCGAGTGAGAGAGGTAGCGGAGAAGGCGTATACCTCTGGATCAACGGCAACCCGAGGCGGCGGAGCTCCGGTCGACCCCGAGCACAGAATCCCCTTGAGGACATTTGGGTGGTGCGGGCATGCTCTTGGGGGTGTGAGGAGGAGGCGGATGCTACTGGAGCGGTCCGGGGCGGCTTATATAGCGGGCACCGGTCCACCATGGACTCGTGCGCCGGCGAGGTCACGGGCGAGGCCAGAGGCCGTGAGGGCACTCGTGAACGAGTCCAGACCGTTCGTGGATCAGGTCCACATCCAGAGGAGGGCAGGGAAGGAGCGGGGAAGGCTCCAGAGAGTTCGCGCGTGTGAGGCCGTGCATTGGAGCTTGCAGGCGGCTGGCGCGCGTGCGATGGAGGCCACAGGAGGGAGAAGGAGGAGGGGGCCGACCAACTGCCATGTTGCGGACGTCGAGGCGTCCCGTCGGGCGCGCTGGGGAGGCCTGAGGTGGCCTGGGGCGGTTGGAAGGGGGCGGCTACAGTGCGGGAGCGCACTGTAGCGCGCTCCAGAGCGCCCAAATTGCTGGTATGGCCATTTTCTATGCATTGTGGGCACGGCCAAAGGTGTCTGGTGGCTCTAGGGGGGAGTAAAGAATGGGGGAGGGGCATTGGATGCCTTGGGTGGCCACTGGGGTGAGGAGGGAGGTGAGAAAGGAGAAGAATGCTGCTGTCTAGAAGGGTAAATGGGGATGTTTCACTCTTCAATCATTGAGCTGAGGCCAGGGAAGAGTTACTGGAGGTAGGAGAGGACTAGGAGGAGCTGTGGTAAAAAGTTGAGCTCAAGGAGAATAGTGTTAGTGGTCCAAATGGTTGTTTTTGAAAAGTGGCAGAAGGTGTTTGATAAGGGTTTGGGCCAGCAGATGATTTCCAACTGCCATGAGACTCCACAGGGTGAAATGACACATATAATTAGGACCTTCCACCAATTTGGAGCTTATTTGGGCAAAGTTGCTAATGCAACTTTTGTAAACCCTATAAATTAGCAGAAATGAACTTGTGTAGATCTAGTTGAGAAAATCACTTCCCCTTGATTCACCACTTGGTGTAGTGGCCTCATTTGGTCATGTGAACATGCTCACAAAAGTTGGGGTCAAGGAGATAAAGTTGGTAGTACAAACTTGTTCAAATTTGATTCTGGTCAAAGAGGGTTTTGGGGCATTTTGGTGAACCAAAATGACCTTGATTGACATGAGGCTTTGCAAGGTGATCAAAATATGAATTTGTGACTTGCTGGATTTTCCTTGGATTTTTATGAAAATATTTCTTATAGAAATATTTCAAATCCTTGAAATGGGCAGAAATGGTTTTGGAAGGTTTTGACCAATATTTTGAACATGACCATGTGCTGGAACTCTTATATATGGAAGATATATGTCCACTGAGTTTCCCTGATTTTTGTCAAATATTTTTGAAATAATAAAATATTTTTTCCCTATTAAAGACCATTTCCGGCCTTAAGAAAAAGCTTTTAAATAAAATAGGAAAATAGCTTTTAAAATTATGTTTTTGTGGTTTATGGGAATCCTATATCTAATAGGTTTCAAATATACTCTTTGAAATATTTTTCATACCCCAAATCAAGTGCTTGTAGTGCAAACCTCAATTCAGGGGTTTTTGGAAAACTAATTTTTGAAAAATACTATTTGGCCAAATTATTTTTGTAAGAAAATACTATATTTCACTATACACATGGCATGATCATTGGGCAGAAGTTTGGAGCAAGGAGATGAAGTATGGGAGGGGGAGATGTGTTGACTTTAAAGAGCACTTGAAAAACACAGAGGGAAAACCAACTCCAAATAAAAGCCAAATAATGCAAAAGTTTTTGTTGGTCGAAATTTTCATGCTTTCTTAATGCAAATGAAATGTTACAAAATGCAGGGTGTGACAGACCTACCCCCTTACAAGAATATCGTCCCCGAGATTCCTAAACTAGGCTTTAAAGAGATACGGAAACTCGGATCTAAGGTAGTCTTCTCGTTCCCAGGTTGCTTCTGCTTCAGTGTTGTTGCTCCACTGGACCTTGAAGTACTTGATAGTGTGGCTTCGAGTGTGTCATTCAGCCTCGTCAAAAATGCAGATGGGTCTCTCGCGGTAGGTCAAATCGGGCTGAAGGTCAATGGCTTGGTGATCGACGTCCTTGTAAAGATCAGGCTTGTCTGGAACTTGGAGACACATCCTAAGTTGTGACACGTGGAATACGTTGTGCACATCTGATAGTTCAGGTGGCAGTTCCAACTGGTAAGCCACTTCTCCTTGTCGTTCAGTGATCTTGAAGGGGCTGATGTATCTTGGTGCGAGTTTTCCTTTGACATGGAAGCGCTGGGTTCCCTTGAGAGGTGTGACCCGGAGATAGACATGGTCTCCAACTCGGAGGATCATGTCTCTACGGCATGAGTCAGCGTAGCTCTTCTGCCTTGACTTGGCAGTCTCCAAACGCTCTTTGACAAGCTGGACTTGTTCTTCTGCTTCACGGAGGATATCGGGCAAAAAGACTAGTCCTTCTCCGGTCTCTGACCAATTGAGGGGTGTGCGACACTTGCGTCTGTAAAACACCTCAAATGGTGCCATCTGGAGGCTTGAGATAACTATTGTTGAAGGAGAACTCAGCGAAAGGGAGGCAATCTTCCCACCTAGCTCCATACGCTAAGACACAGGCTCAGAGCATGTCTTCGAGTATCTGATTCACTCGTTCTATCTGACCTCCGGTCTGTGGGTGGAAAGCAGTGCTGAAGGACAACTTGGTCCCCATGGCCTCTTGGAACTTCTTCCAGAACCTTGAGGTAAACTGGGTTCCTCGATCTGACACAATCTCCTTGGGAACACCATGAAGGCTTACGATTCTGTTGATGTAGAGGCTGGCTAGCTGGTTCCCCTTGTAAGTCGTTTTGACAGGAATGAAATGGGCTACTTTGGTCAAATGGTCGACTATGGCCCAGATGGAGTCATGTCCCTTATTTGACCTGGATAACCCAGTGATAAAGTGCATTCCGACTTTATCCCATTTCCATTCAGGCACCTTGAGAGGCTGTAACAATCCAGCGGGTCGCTGATGTTCAGCTTTGACCCTTTGGCATATGTCACACTTAGCGACGAAAGTGGCTATCTCTCTCTCCATGCCATGCCACCAGAATCTCTCCTTTAGGTCTTGATACATCTTGGTTCCTCCGGGGTGGATGGAATATGGGGTGTCATGAGCTTCTTACAAGATCAAATTCTTGAGCTCAATCTTATTGGGTACGCAAATGCGATTCCCAAACCACACAATTCCTTGCTCATCCTCTGAGAATCCTGGGTCCTTGCCTGCCTTGATCTTCCTCATAATGCCTTTAATACTCTCGTGTCCCTTCTGAGATTCCTTAACACCATCCATCAGGGTAGGCCTAACTTCAAGGTTGGCCAAGAATCCTGGTGCAACCAGTTTCAACCCGAAGCTTTCAAGTTCTTCATACAAGGCGGGTAGCCTTTCCTTAAGCATAACATTCAAGGAACAAGCCTTCCTGCTTAATGCATCTGCTACCACATTAGCCTTCCCAGGGTGGTATTGAACACTGGGGTCATAATCCTTGATCAACTCTGGCCACCTTCTTTGCCTCATGTTCAATTCCTTCTGAGTGAAAATATACTTCAGACTTTTGTGATCCGTGTATATCTCACACTGCTTCCCTAGGAGGTAATGTCGCCATGTCTTCAGGGCATGAACCACTGCTGCTAATTCAAGATCATGAGTAGCATAGTTCTCTTCATGAGGCCATAGTTGCCTTGAAAGGTAAGCTACGACTGGGCCCTCTTGCATCAGGACACCTCCCAGTCTGGTTCTTGACGCATCACAATATATCACAAATTCCTTGTGTATATCTGGTGTGGCCAGAACTGGGGCGGTGGTCAGTATCTTCTTCAGCTCCTGGAAGCTTTCTTCGCACTTCGGCGTCCATTCAAACTTCTTGTCCTTCTTCAAGAGCTGGGTCATGGGTCGGGCAATGCTTGAGAATCCTTCAACGAACTTGCGATAATATCCTACGAATCCGAGGAAGCTTCTGACTTCCTTCACATTGCTTGGGGATTGCCATTCAGTCACGGCTTCAATCTTAGCGGGATCGACCGATAATCCTTCTTCGGTCAAAACATGACCCAAGAATCCAACTTTACGCAGCCAAAATTCGCACTTGCTGAACTTGGCATACAGTTGGTGCTCTCGAAGCTTGTCTAGGACCATCCTTAAGTGTTGCTCATGCTCTTCTTCCGTCTTCGAGAAGACAAGAATGTCATCAATGAAGACAACGACAAACTTGTCCAAATATTCCATGAAGACCTTATTCATGAGATACATGAAGTAAGCTGGGGCATTGGTCAGTCCAAAGGACATGACCGTGCACTCATACAGGCCATATCTGGTTACAAATGTCGTCTTTGGAATATCTTGGGGTCTGATTTTCAGCTGGTAGTACCCAGATCTGAGGTCGATCTTGGAGAACACCTTGGCCCCATTGAGTTGATCAAACAGATCTTCAATCTTGGGAAGTGGATACTTGTTCTTGACTGTAACTTCATTGAGGGAGCGGTAGTCAATGCACAAGCGGATGGTACCGTCCTTCTTTGCCACAAACAGAACAGGTGATCCCCAAGGGGAGGCACTAGGGCGGATAAATCCCTTCCTCAACTGCTCTTCCAGTTGCTTCTTCAACTCTGCTAACTCTTCCGATTCCATTCTATAAGGCTTCTTATAGATGGGTCCTGCTCCGGGTATGAGCTCGATGATGAACTCAATGTCTCGGTCAGGAGCCATTCTCGGTAGCTCATCAGGAAATACATCAGGGTATTCGCATACTACCGACACTTGTTCCAATCCAACTTCAGTCAGACAGTTGACTTGGTTGGCTTGAGCAGAGGAGGGGTTGGAGGCAAATTTAACTTCAACTCCTTGGTCATTGGTCATAGTGACGGTCCGGTTGGCGCAATCTAACAAGCCTTGGTGCTTGAAGAGCCAATTCATTCCTAAGATCACATCCAAGCCTTGTGATCTTAAGACGATAAGGTCTGCTAGGAAGTCTACCCCATTAATGACAATTCCGACTCCCTTACAGCCTACCTTGGCTCTTATCTCTGCTCCGGGGGTTTGTACCACCATAGGGTTATTCAGGGGTGTAGGGGTCATGCCACTTTTTAATGCAAACTCTTGGGTGAAAAATGAAAACGTGGCTCCAGAATCAAACAAGACAGTTGCAGGTGCTGAGTTAACAAGGAACGTACCCAGCACGACGTCCGGGTCTTCCTAGGCTTCTTCTGCAGTGACATGATTCACACGACCCTTGCCGTTGTTGGGTGGGTTGCGGGGAGCTTGGTTCCTTGGTGGCATTCCACGGCCTTGCCCTGGGTTCTGTGCATTGGGGCGCGGGGCGTCGGGCTTCTTGTTGGGGCAATTCTTGGAGTAGTGTCCTGGCTGACCACATCCGAAGAAAGTGACTTGATTGGGGTTGCTGCTCTTGCCGGCATTGTTATTGGGGTTGTTGAAAGCTGGCCTGGGGTTGGCATACTGCTGAGGCTGATAGTTGGTGCGAGGTGCAGGGGCTCTTGGCTGCTGATAGGTTGGCTTGACCGAGGCTGGCTGCCACGGGCGAGGCTTCTTGTTGCTCGAGCTACCCTTGCTGATCATCTTGCGCTTACGAGTATCGTCCAAAGCACGTCGCTTGTCCTCAAGCATGAGTGCCTTGTTCACCAGATCAGGAAAGGTTGGGTAGTCACACACAACAAGTGAGTACTGCAGAGTCTGGTTAAGGCCTTCCATGAAGCGCTCTCTTTTGGCAGCATCAGTGCTGACATCTTCAGGAGCGTATCTTGACAGATCACTGAACTTCTGCATGTACTCCTTGACAGTGCTACTACCTTGCTTCAGGGCTCGGAATTCACGCTTCTTGATGGCCATGATTCTGGAAGGAATGTGGGCCTTGCGGAATTCTTCCTTGAAGTCATTCCAAGTGATGTTTTGCTCAGCATGCATGGCCTTGAATCCATCCCACCAAGCTCTAGCAGTTCCCCCGAGGCAGTGAGCAGCATACGCCACCTTCTCATGGTCCTCAGTGCATCCGACTAGTTCCAGCAGATCCTCAATGGTGCAGACCCAGTCGTCTGCATCCAGGGGTTCAGTAGTCTCGATGAAGGTGGGTGGTGCATGCTTCTTGAACTCCACCAACGTGGAACGTCCATTGCCGTTTCCTGCCGGCTGGCGATTGACATCTTGAGCAATCATCTGGAGGGCTGCAGTGTTGGCTTGGCGTTCCTCTCGGAAGGCTTGGAGAAGCTGAGCCATGTCCATGTTTGGAGGTGGTGGCGGTGGTGGAGCTTGTCCTTGGGTTTGGTCCTGACTGGCTCCTGCTCCGGCTTCTTGCTGCTGGGTAGAGGTACCAGTACGTGTTACAAACAGGCATCCTGTTGGAGCGGTCAAGGTCTCATGATTGGGAAAGATGAGGGAGAGCAATATAGATGGGATGCCTAGTAAGGGGGTCGGTATGACACTAATTATTTTCATGCAAGGGCCAAAAGGCCAAACACATACATTAAAATCCAAATGGGTGATGTAGTCGCTTACAAGTTCCCGAAGGAAAGCATGACATCCATCAAACACATCAAAAGCAAACACAACACTACATGGTTTCATATGAACCATGACAAGGACTCGACTTCGCATAGGGGTACACGACCTATCCTATCGTAGGGGTTACTAACGGGCATATCCGGGTTGCGAATGATGCCTAAGTGGTGGAATGCTCGGTCGCGTAGTCTGGCCCTTATGGGTCCTCCTCCTCATCATCTGTGGCCTGACTTCCTTCATTGCTCAAAGGGGTGGGGGAGTGGAGGAGCTCAACACGGCGTTGCTTTGCCAGTGGTGTGAAGAGCTTGCAGTAATCCCTTGTGCTCATGCGGTGCTGATGTGGTGGTTCCCCATCCTTTGGGGGTCTTCCACCTCGGTATGCGATTGCGGGCTGTCCTGGGGGAGCACCTTCCTTCTTGATCCTATCCATCTTCCCTTATGCTTGGATAATAAGTGCCTTGGTCTCATGAAGTTCCTTTCGGAGCTCCATTTATTCTGAGGCCAAGTGTTGTGCCAAACTATCGGCACAAAGGCTGAAGTAGGTCTGGAATCGGAGTGGAAGTCCTTCTTCTAATGGTGGAGCTGGTGCACTGCTCTCATCCTCACCTTCCTTCCGATAAGGCAAGAAGCGGGTTGCCAACTCGTCTACCATCTCTAGAAGAAGGTATCGGAGGCGGGTGAGTTCCTTGAGGGTTGCCGTCTCGACGGCAAGAACCAGTGTTGCCATCTGGGGTCCCTCGAAGAACCAGCTTGTTGGAGAGTCATTAGCCTTCACGATCACTTCCACATGATACTCCATCTCGGTGTCATTGATCCAATGCTCATGGTAGGTGAAAATGGGGGCTCGGTAAAACTGGCACTTCTTGAGGCTATCCTCGAGAAGCACGGGAAATCCGGTGGTCAGGAAGTCTTCGGGTACGACAGCCATCCACAAAGGTGGAATGGGAGAGGTCAATATGGAATTATATCTTGGGTTTGGTAAGCTTAGAAAAGAAGAGGAGTATAGAGGGTTTTTGCAAAGCAGGTTTTATCCTAACTAACGCCCATGCTAACTAAGACTTCCTATAGTCAGGATGGCTCTGATACCAGCTCTGTGGGGACCCCAACTCATAAGTCATCATCACCGAATGCACGTATACAGTGATCCCAGAGATCAATGCTCACCGAACACACAGAAGCTGAATAACAAGAGTCTTACATCCATACATATCGTCTTACACAAATTATGACCATTATGGTCAAGTCTTACATAGATAAAGCCACAAGGGATGAATGCCAAATAAACTTAAGCAGCGGAAATCTTCATCGATAAGTAGAACCCATGCCATCTGCCTTAACCCTACAGGCATTCTGACTAGGAAACGTCCTAGTTCGCATGTTCGTCTCCAAAGAACTCTTCTTCGAACTCTTGTTCTTCCATGTCTGGCCAATTAAATACCCAGTGGCAAGCCAATGAGTACTTTGAATGTACTCGCAAGCAACCCATGTTTCCGCTCAAGATACAACAATGCATGATATAGGTAAATTTTTGCAGGAAAAATCTAGTTTTGAGTGCAATGACATGTTCAACAACTTGTAAGACATGCATCAGGAGAATTCAAGTAACCATGAGGACAGGTAACAGATATCAACATAAATAGAGTGGGCATCAACCCAACTCAATCATGTCAAGTCCTTTGACTTGACCCAAGTAGTTCTTCCCACTTATCCAAACACATACACTGGTTTGTAAACATGTGGACGTAGCCCAAGAGCGGTTACCCAACTGTCCTTGACCGTGGACACGGCTATTCGAATAGTTTTACACTCTGTAGAGGTTGCACACTTTACCCACAAGATATGGGGAACTTCCGTGTCATCCACGACCCGCGGTACCTCAAGTACCCGGGGTAAGCACCCGACCACTATCTTTCCCTAGACGACACTAACATGGAGTCCACTTGATTGGTAGTAACCCCCGTGCCCAACATTTCACAACTTAAAATTGTGGAGCCTCGCTCCCATATTCATCACATACCACTGGCACGGGGTACCAACGGTGTGTCCGGTTCCCCATAAAAATGTTCTTGGCCGCCCTACCTGGCACGACCCCGTCCCGAGAGAGAGCACCAACTCTCCCCCGTCACTAGTAATGCGGGCTCCAAGCTAGTATCGGCCTAGGTAATCAATAATGCCCTTTCCCATATAAGGGTAGAGTGGTCGCACGTGTAAGGTTGGAATAACGGTTGCAACTTAAACCAATCTGTTTTTGAAAGCAACACACACACTTGCCTCAGTACACCACTTCGTCATCAAGCGGTTAACCATCTCATTATCTCCCTCGGGCATAAGTGGCACCCGACGGGGTTTTCGAAAAGTCCTTTGAAAATACTTTGTCTCCATCACCATGCATATTCATGTCCCTTTTTGCGTAGCAACTACTTTAGCATCCTATCTACTCCCACCGGCATAACCCTCATAAGGAGGTAGGGTCATGCACAATGCAAGTATCAACGAGGAAGTAACGGAGGCAAACCATCAAAGTGGTTCCACCTTATCATGATTCCGTTGCAACAAAAATATGGTGCTATATGTCATGCATAAAAGGGGTTTCATAGATATGGTCAAAGGGCTGCTTACCTGGCTCAACAAAGTCTTCTGGGTCTTCAAAGTCTTCTGGTCCAACTCCTTCGTCAGCAACGCAACCTATCGTCGCAAAATAATAACGAGAAAAATAAGGCAATAATAAAACAGAAAACCCAAAGTGCTCAAAAAAATGTCAACTTATTTTTGTTAAATACTAGGGTGAAAACTAAGAAGGGGAAAATTCCTAGTTTTGGATTTGGAGTTAGGGGGACAGAGTAGTGGATTTTCAAACAGAGATCTTATTGTTCAAATTTGAATTTAAATTTGAACAGTGCAGAAAAGTGCAATGGATGTGTATGAAAGTTACATCAATAAATAGGTGGGATTATTCTAAGATTTTAGGAGTTGGAATTATTCCATTTGGATAAATGTTTTATCCTGTGGAATTTTTATAAAACAGACAGAAAAAGAAAAGTGGCACCGTGCCACTAGGCCAGAAAGGCCACAGTGCAGCAGGCCCAGAGGAAAATCAGCCCGCGCAAGGCTGCCACGTCGAAGGCGTAAAGGCGAAGTACGCCTTCGACCGACAGTGAACCGGTGCGCGCGCGTGCATTTTTAAACCCGACGAGTGGGTCCCACCCGTCAGGGTGTGAGGCTGACGGACAGGGCCCACGGCCGTTGTCGTCTACCTCCATCCAGAGGCGATGGCGAGCTCGCCGGCGGCGATATAGGGCACGGGAGGATGCATGGGTGGTACCGTTGTGCTCAGGGAGGAGCCGCCATTCGGATGGAGGTGGAGTTTGTCGCCGGGGTGGCCTGGTTCGCCGGCGATGAGGAGGCACAGCGGAGTTGCTTCAGGTGGCGGCGGTTCCGGCCGTTTTCGGCAGCTAAAGAGAGGGGAAACAGGGGGGAAATGGTTAGTGGGCTCCTGCGGTTCTAGATCGAGTGAGAGTGGTAGCGGAGAAGGCGTATACCTCTGGATCGACGGCGACCCGAGGCGGTGGAGCTCCGGTCGATCCCGAGCACAGAAGCCCCTTGAGGACGTTTGGGTGGTGCGGGCGTGCTCTTGGGGGTGTGAGGAGGAGGCGGATGCTACTGGAGCGGCCCGGGGCGGCTTATATAGCCGGGCACAGGCCCACCGTGGACTCGTGCACCGGCGAGGCCAGAGGCCGTGAGGGCACTCGTGAACGAGTCCAGACCGTTCGTGGATCAGGTCCACACCTAGAGGAGGGTAGGGAAGGAGCGGGGAAGGCTCTAGAGAGCTCGCGCGTATGTGGCCGTGCATTGGAGCTTCCAGGCGGCCGGCGCGCGTGCGAGGGAGGCCACAGGAGGGAGAAGGAGGAGGGGGCCGACCAGTTGCCGTGTTGCGGGCGTCGAGGCGTCTCGTCGGGCGCGCTGGGGAGGCCCGAGGTGGCCGGGGGCGGTTGGAAGGGGGCGGCTACAGTGCGGGAGCGCACTGTAGCGCGCTCCAGAGCACCCAAATGGCCGGCATGGCCATTTTCTATGCATTGTGGGCTCAGCCAAAGGTGTCTGGTGGCTCTCGGGGGGAGTAAAGAATGGGGGAGGGGCATTGGATGCCCTGGGTGGCCACTGGGGTGAGGAGGGAGGTGAGAAAGGAGAAGAATGCTGCTGTCTAGAAGGGTAAATGGGGATGTTTCACTCTTCAATCATTGAGCTGAGGCCAGGGAAGAGTTACTGGAGGTAGGAGAGGACTAGGAGGAGCTGTGGTAAAAAGTTGAGCTCAAGGAGAATAGTGTTAGTGGTCCAAATGGTTGTTTTTGAAAAGTGGCAGAAGGTGTTTGATAAGGGTTTGGGCCAGCAGATGATTTCCAACTGCCATGAGACTCCACAGGGTGAAATGACACATATAATTAGGACCTTCCACCAATTTGGAGCTTATTTGGGCAAAGTTGCTAATGCAACTTTTGTAAACCCTATAAATTAGCAGAAATGAACTTGTGTAGATCTAGTTGAGCAAATCACTTCCCCTTGATTCACCACTTGGTGTAGTGGACTCATTTGGTCATGTGAACATCCTCACAAAAGTTGGGGTCAAGGAGAGAAAGTTGGTAGTACAAACTTGTTCAAATTTGATTCTGGTCAAAGAGGGTTTTGGGGCATTTTGGTGAACCAAAATAAACCTTGATTGACATGAGGCTTTGCAAGGTGATCAAAATATGCATTTGTGACTTTCTGGATTTTCCTTGGATTTTTATGAAAATATTTCTTATAGAAATATTTCAAATCCTTGAAATGGGCAGAAATGGTTTTGGAAGGTTTTGTCCAATATTTTGAACATGACCATGTGCTGAAACTCTTATATATGGAAGATATATGTCCACTGAGTTTCCCTGATTTTTGTCAAATATTTTTGAAACAATAAAATAATTTTTCCCTATTAAAGACCTTTTCTGGCCTTAATAAAAATCTTTTAAATAAAATAGGTAAATAGCTTTTAAAATTATGTTTTTGTGGTTCATGGGAATCCTATATCTAATAGGTTTCAAATATACTCTTTGAAATTTTTTTCATACCCCAAATCAAGTGCTTGTAGTGCAAACCTCAATTCAGGGGTTTTTGGAAAACTAATTTTTGAAAATACTATTTGGCCAAATTATTTTTGTAAGAAAATACTATATTACACTATAAACGTGGCATGACCATTGGGCAGAAGTTTGGAGCAAGGAGGTGAAGTATGGGAGGGGGAGTTGTGTTGACTTTAAAGAGCACTTGAAAAACACAGAGGGAAAACCAACTCCAAATAAAAGCCAAATAATGCAAAAGTTTTTGTTGGTCCAAATTTTCATGCTTTCTTAATGCAAATGAAATGTTACAAAATGCAGGGTGTGACACGAAAATAAACCTAGACCGGGAGTTCCGCCACCGGAAGCCTCTGTAGGCACCAAAAACCAATCGAGACCCTGTTCTGGCACCCTACCGGAGGGGGAATCATCACCGGTGGCCATCTTCATTATCTTGGCGCTCTCCGTGAAGAGGAGGGAGTAGTTCACCCTCGGGGCCGAGGGTATGTACCAGTGGCTATGTGTATGATCTCTCTCTCTCTCGTTCTTGATTTGGCACACAAGGGGCCGAGGGTATGATGTACCACAAGCTTTGCTATTATAGTTGGATCTTATGATGTTTTCCCCCTCTACCTCCTTGTAATGATTGAGTTTTCCCATTGAAGTTATCTTATTGGATTGAGTCTTTAAGGGTTTGAGAACACTTGATGTGTGTCTTGCATGTGCTTATCTGTGGTGACAATGGGATATTCACGTGATCTACTTGATGTATGTTTTGGTGATCAACTTGCGGGTTCTGTGACCTTGTGAATTTATGCATAGGGGTTGGCACACATTTTTGTCTTGACTCTCCGGTTGAAACTTTGGGGAACTCTTTGAAGTTCTTTGTGTTGGTTTGAATGGATGAATATGAGATTGTGTGATGCATATCGTATAATCGAACCTGTGGATACTTGTGGTGACATTGGAGTATCTAGGTGACATTAGGGTTTTGGTTGATGTGTGTCTTAAGGTGTTATTATAGTACGAACTCTAGGGCTGTTTGTGACACTTATATGAATAGACCAATAGATCAATCAAAAAGAATAACTTTGAGGTGGTTTCGTACCCTACAATAATTTGAGGTGGTTTCACTAGGGCCGTTTTCGCTCACTTTTGCTATTAGTTACCTTGCTGTTTTTATATTTTCAAATTACAAAAACCATTATCTACCATCCATATTACACTTGTATCACTATCTCTTCGCCGAACTAGTGCACCTATAAAATTTACCATTGTATTGGGTGTATTGGGTACACAAGAGACTCTTTGTTATTTGGTTGTAGGGTTGTTTGAGAGAGACCATCTTCATCCTACGCCTCCCACGGATTGATAAACCTATGTCATCCACTTGAGGGAAAGTTGATACTGTCCTACAAAACTCTGCGCTTGGAGGCCCAACACGAGTCTACAAGAAGGGTTGCGCAGTAGACATCAATTACTTGTAGTTGATCAATAAGGTCCAACAAGAATCAATGTCATTTCTACGCCAAAATTGACAGTGGTGGGCTACTCGTCTAACAAATACTCTGAACTTGTTATTGGATCCACACCCGTTCAAGTACAATAGCTGCCTTCTACCTCTCCTTCTACAAATTAACATTATTTCTAATTTTGAAAATGTTTGTTCGCTTGTCATCCAGAAAATGATTCCGACAAGCTTGACCCCGAAACTGCGCACAGTGAAGGTCTTGGCACTAGAATCTATCGGCCCCAACCTGGAGCAAGTTGTCAGTTTCCTGAGATGCTTTCCGTGCCTGGAGAAGCTATATATCGAGGTGATGTTCCTTTCCTGTTAAATGTTAACCATAAGGGAGTTCAATTTGTGACACCTTTTTCCAAGTTTACAATGACAATGTACTACGATTTCTGAAGGATTCTTTTGGAGGGTATCAGTACATACATGTCCCCCCCCATATTGGTTGCTTGATCCATATGGTTACAATCCATAAGCATTCTCCTTTGGATTCATCTGTACTAGTTTTCTCAGGGAACTTTTCATCCACTCCAACCTCTTGTGAAGAAGGCTACATTTTTCTAGAATGTAATCAAATGCCCATGTTAATCATGTCAGATCGAAGATGGCTTGTTAGTGCATTTTACAGATCCTGCAAACCAAATAGGCTTGTAGTAGTGTTCAAAACTGCATGTAGGCACTAACACGTTTTCTTCTTTTCCAGATAAGATTAGGACCAGTGGTGGATAATGTGTTGGGGAACGTAGTAATTTCAAAAAAATTCCTACGCACATGCAAGATCATGGTGATGCATAGCAACGAGAGGGGAGAGTGTGTCCACGTACCCTCGTAGACCGAAAGCGGAAGCGTTAGCACAACGCGGTTGATGTAGTCGTACGTCTTCACGATCCGACCGATCAAGTACCGAACGCACGGCACCTCCGAGTTCTACACACGTTCAGCCCGATGACATCCCTCGAACTCCAATCCAGCCGAGTGTTGAGGGAGAGTTTTGTCAGCACGATGGTGTAGTGACAATTATGATGTTCTACCGACGTATGGCTTCGCCTAAGCACCGCTACGATATGACCGAGGTGGATTATGGTGGAGGGGGGCACCGCACACGGCTAAGAGATCCAAGGGATCAATTGTTGTGTCTAGAGGTGCCCCCTACCCCTGTATATAAAGGAGCAAGGGGGGAGGCGGCCGGCCTAGGAGAAGGGCGCGCCAAGGGGGGAGTCCTACTCCTACCGGGAGTAGGACTCCTCCTTTCCTTGTTGGAGTAGGAGAGAAGGAAAGAGGAGGAGAGGGAGAAGGAAAAGGGGGCTGCACCCCTTGTCCAATTCGGACCAGAGGGGGGAGCAGGCCTCCTTCCTTTTGGCCTCTCTCCTCTATTCCCGTATGGCCCAATAAGGCCCATATTCTCCCCGGCGAATTCCCGTAACTCTCCGGTACTCCGAAAAATACCCGAATCACTCGGAACCTTTCCGAAGTACGAATATAGTCGTCCAATATATCGATCTTTACGTCTCGACCATTTCGAGACTCCTCGTCATGTCCCCGATCTCATCCGGGACTCCGAACTCCTTCGGTACATCAAAGAACATAAACTCATAATATAACCGTCATTGAACTTTAAGCGTGCGGACCCTACGGGTTCGATAACTATGTAGACATGACCGAGACACATCTCTGGTCAATAAAAAATAGCGGAACCTGGATGCTCATATTGGCTCCCACATATTCTATGAAGATCTTTATCGGTCAAACCGCATAACAACATACGTTGTTCCCTTTTCATCGGTATGTTACTTGCCCGAGATTCGATCGTCGGTATCTCAATACCTAGTTCAATCTCGTTACCGGCAAGTCTCTTTACTCGTTCCGTAACACATCATCCCGCAATTACTCATTAGTTGCAATGCTTGCAAGGCTTATAGTGATGTGCACTACCGAGTGGGCCCAGAGATACCTCTCCGACAATCGGAGTGACAAATCCTAATCTTGAAATACGCCAACCCAACAAGTACCTTCGGAGACACCTATAGAGCACCTTTATAATCACCCAGTTACGTTGTGACGTTTGGTAGCACAAAAAGTGTTCCTCCGGTAAATGGGAGTTGCATAATATCATAGTCATAGGAACATGTATAAGTCATGAAGAAAGCAATAGCAACAAACTAAACGATCAAGTGCTATGCTAACGGAATGAGTCAAGTCAATCACATCATTCTCCTAATTATGTGATCCCGTTAATCAAATGACAACTCATGCCTATGGTTAGGAAACATAACCATCTTTGATCAACGAGCTAGTCAAGT
This sequence comes from Triticum urartu, assembly GCF_003073215.2. Classification (NCBI taxonomy): domain Eukaryota; kingdom Viridiplantae; phylum Streptophyta; class Magnoliopsida; order Poales; family Poaceae; genus Triticum; species Triticum urartu. Next base: position 335,706,501 of record NC_053024.1, on the reverse strand, counting down.
AGAGGCATACTAGTGACACTCTATTTGTCTATGTATTCACACATGTATTTATGTTTCCGGTTAATACAATTCTAGCATGAATAATAAACATTTATCATGATACAAGGAAATAAATAATAACTTTATTATTGCCTCTAGGGCATATTTCCTTCAGTCTCCCACTTGCACTAGAGTCAATAATCTAGTTCACATCGCCATGTGATTTAATACCAATAGTTCACATCACCATGTGATTAACACCCATAGTTCACATCAACATGTGACCAACACCCAAAGGGTTTACTAGAGTCAATAATCTAGTTCACATCGCTATGTGATTAACACCCAAAGAGTACTAAGGTGTGATCATGTTTTGCTTGTGAGAGAAGTTTAGTCAACGGGTCTGCCACATTGAGATCCGTAAGTATTTTGCAAATTTCTAGGTCAACAATGATCTGCACGGAGCTACTCTAGCTAATTGCTCCCACTTTCAACATGTATCCAGATTGAGATTTAGAGTCATCTGGATCAGTGTCAAAATTTGCATCGACGTAACCCTTTACGACGAACCTTTTTGTCACCTCCATAATCGAGAAACATATCCTTATTCCACTAAGGATAATTTTGACCGATGTCTAGTGATCTACTCCTAGATCACTATTGTACTCCCTTGCTAAACTCAGGGCAGGGTATACAATAGGTCTGGTACACAGCATGTCATACTTTATAGAACCTATGGCTGAGGCATAGGGAATGACTTTCATTCTCTCTCTATCTTCTGCCGTGGTCGGGTTTTGAGTCTTACTCAACTTCACACCTTGTAACATAGGCAAGAACTCCTTCTTTGACTGTTCCATTTTGAACTACTTCAAAATCTTGTCAAGGTATGTACTCATTGAAAAAACTTATCAAGCGTCTTGATCTATCTCTATAGATCTTGATGCTCAATATGTAAGCAGCTTCACCAAGGTCTTTCTTTGAAAAACTCCTTTCAAAACTTCCTTTATGCTTTGCAGAATAATTCTACATTATCTCCGATCAACAATATGTCATTCACATATACTTATCAGAAATGTTGTAGTGCTCCCACTCACTTTATTGTAAATACAGGCTTCACCGCAAGTCTGTATAAAACTATATGCTTTGATCAACTTATCAAAGCGTATATTCCAACTCCGAGATGCTTGCACCAGTCCATAGATGGATCGCTGGAGCTTGCATATTTTGTTAGTACCTTTAGGATTGACAAAACCTTCTGGTTGCATCATATACAACTCTTCTTTAATAATTCCATTAAGGAATGCAGTTTTGTTTATCCATTTGCCAGATTTCATAAAATGCAGCAATAGCTAACATGATTCGGACAGACTTAAGCATAGATATGAGTGAGAAACTCTCATCGTAGTCAACACCTTGAACTTGTCGAAAACCCTTTTGCGGCAATTCTAGCTTCGTAGATGGTAACACTACTATCAGCGTCCGTCTTCCTCTTGAAGATCCATTTAATCTCAATGGCTTGCCGATCAATGGGCAAGTCAATCAAAGTCCATACTTTGTTCTCATACATGGATCTCATCTCAGATTTCATGGCCTCAAGCCATTTCGCGGAATCTGGGCTCATCATCGCTTCCTCATAGTTCGTAGGTTCGTCATGGTCAAATAACATGAACTCCAGAATAGGATTACCGTACCACTCTGGTGCGGATCTCACTCTGGTTTACCTACAAGGTTTGGTAGTAACTTGATCGGAAGTTACATGATCATCATCATTAGCTTCCTCACTAATTGGTGTAGTAGTCACAGGAACATATTTCTGTGATGAACTACTTTCCAATAAGGGAGCAGGTAAAGTTACCTCATCAAGTTCTACTTTCCTCCCACTCACTTCTTTCGAGAGAAACTCCTTCTCTAGAAAGGATCCATTCTCAGCAACGAATATCTTGCCTTTGGATCTGTGACAGAAGGTGTACCCAACATTTTCTTTTGGGTATCCTATGAAGACGCACTTCTCCGATTTGGGTTTGAGCTTATCAGGTTGAAACTTTTTCAAATAAGCATTGCAACCTCAAACTTTAAGAAACGACAGCTTAGGTTTCTTGCCAAACCATAGTTCATACGGTGTCGTCTCAACGGATTTAGATGGTACCCTATTTAACGTGAATGTAGCTGTCTCTAATGCATAACCCCAAAACGATAGCGGTAAATCAGTAAGAGACGTCATAGATCGCACCATATCTAATAAAGCACGGTTACGATGTTCGGACACACCATTACACTTTGGTGTTCCAGGTGGCGTGAGTAGTGAAACTATTTCACATTGTTTTAACTGAAGGCCAAACTCGTAACTCAAATATTTTACTTCTGCGATCATATCGTAGAAACTTTTATTTTGTTACGATGATTCTCCACTTCACTCTGAAATTCTTTGAACTTTTCAAATGTTTCAGACTTGTGTTTCATCAAGTAGATATACTCATATCTGCTCAAATCATCTGTGAAGATCAGAAAATAATGATACTTGCCGCGAGCTTCAATATTCATCGGACCACATACATCAGTATGCATGATTTCCAACAAATCTGTTGCTTGCTGCATTGTTCCGGAGAACGGAGTCTTAGTCATCTTGCCCATGAGGCATGGTTCCCAAGCATCAACTGATTCATAATCAAGTGATTCCAAAAGTCCATCAGCATGGAGTTTCTTCATGCGCTTTATACCAATATGACCTAAACGGCAGTGCCACAAATAAGTGCACTATCATTATTAACTTTGCATCTTTTGGTTTCAATATTATGAATATGTGTATCACTACGATCGAGATCCAACAAACCATTTTCATTGGGTGTGTAACCATATAAGGTTTTATTCATGTAAACAGAACAACAATTTATTCTCTTACTTAAATTAATAACCGTACTACAATAAACATGATCAAATCATATTCATGCTCAACGCAAACACCAAATAACACTTATTTAGGTTCAACACTAATCCCGAAAGTATAGGGAGTGTGTGATGATGATCATATCTTTCTTGGAACCACTTCCAACACACATCGTCACTTCACCCTTAACTAGTCTATGTTCATTCTGCAACTCCCGTTTCGAGTTACTTCTCTTAGCAACTGAACTAGTATCAAATACTGAGGGGTTTCTACGAACACTGGTAAAATACGCATCAATAATCTGTATATCAAATATACCTTTGTTCACTTTGCCATCCTTCTTATCCACCAAATACTTGGGGCAGTTTTGCTTCCAGTGACCAGTCCCTTTGCAGTAGAAGCACTTAGTCTTAGGCTTAGGACCAGACTTGGGATTCTTCACTTGAGCAGCAACTTGCTTGCCGTTCTTCGAAGTTCCCCTTCTTCCCTTTGCCCTTTTCTTGAAACTAGTGGTCTTGTCTACCATCAACACTTGATATTTTTCTTGATTTCAACCTTTGTTGATTTCAGCATTACGAAGAGCTTGGGAATCGTTTCCGTTATCCCTTGCATATCATAGTTCATCACGAAGTTCTACTAACTTGGTGATGGTGACTAGAGAATTCGGTCAATCACAATCTTATCTGGAAGATTAACTCCCACTTGATTCAAGCGATTGTAGTACCCAGACAATCTGAGCACATGCTCACTGCTTGAGCTATTCTCCTCCATCTTTTAGCTATAGAACTTGTTGGAGACTTCATATCTCTCAACTCGGGTATTTGCTTGAAATATTAACTTCAACTCCTGGAACATCTCATATGGTCCATGACGTTCAAAACGTCTTTGAAGTCCCGATTATAAGCCGTTTAAGCATGGTGCACTAAACTATCAAGTAGTCATCATATTGAGCTAGCCAAATGTTCATAACGTCTGCATCTGCTCCTGTAATAGGTCTGTCACCTAGCGGTGCATTAAGGACATAATTCTTCTGTGCAACAATGAGGATAATCCTCAGATCACGGATCCAATCCGCATCATTGCTACTAACATCTTTCAACTTAATTTTCTCTAGGAACATATCAAAATAAAACAGGGGAGCTAAACGTGAGCTTTTGATCTACAACATAGATATGCTAATACTACCAGGACTAAGTTCATGATAAATTTAAGTTCAATTAATCATATTACTTAAGAACTCTCACTTAGATAGACATCCCTCTAATCCTCTAAGTGATCACGTGATCCAAATCAACTAAACCATGTCCGATCATCACGTGAGATGGAGTAGTTTCAATGGTGAACAACACTATGTTGATCATATCTACTATATGATTCACGCTCGGCCTTTCGGTCTCCGTGTTTCGAGGCCATATCTGTTATATGCCAGGCTCGTCAAGTTTAACCTGAGTATTCCGCGTGTGCAACTGTTTTGCACCCGTTGTATTTGAACGTAGAGCCTATCACACCCGATCATCACGTGGTGCCTCAGCACGAAGAACTTTCGCAATGGTGCATACTCAGGGAGAACACTTGTACCTTGATAATTAGTGAGAGATCATCTTATAAAGCTACCGTCGAACTAAGCAAAATAAGATGTATAAAAGATAAACATCACATGCAATCAAAATATGTGACATGATATGGCCATCATCATCTTGTGCCTTTGATCTCCACCTCCAAAGTATCGTCATGATCTCCATCGTCACCGGCATGACACCATGATCTCCATCATACTGATCTATATCAATGTGTCATCACATGGTTGTCTCGCCAACAATTGCTTTTGCAACTATTGCTATCGCATAGCGATAAAGTAAAGCAATTATTTGGCGCTTGCATCTTATGCAATAGAGAGATAACCATAAGGCTTTTGCCAGTTGCCGATAACTTCAACAAAACATGATCATCTCATACAACAACTTATATCTCATCACGTCTTGACCAAATCACATCACAACATGCCCTGCAAAAACAAGTTAGACGTCCTCTACTTTCTTGTTGCAAGTTTTACGTGGCTGATACGGGCTGAGCAAGAACCATTCTTACCTACGCATCAAAACCACAACGATAGTTTGTCAAGTTGGTGCTGTTTTAACCTTCGCAAGGACCGGGCGTAGCCACACTCGGTTCAACTAAAATTGGAGAAACTGACACCCGTCAGCCACCTATGTGCAAAGCACGTCGGTAGAACCAGTCTCGTGTAAGCGTACGTGTAATGTCGGTCCGGGCCGCTTCATCCAACTATACCGCCGAACCAAAGTATGACATGCTGGTAAGCAGCATGACTTATATCGCCCACAACTCACTTGTGTTCTACTCGTGCACAACATCAACGCATAAAACCTAGGCTCGGATGCCACTGTTGGGGAACATAGTAATTTCAAAAAAATTCCTACGCACAAGCAAGATCATGGTGATGCATAGCAATGAGAGGGGAGAGTGTGTCCACGTACCCTCGTAGATCGAAAGCGGAAGCGTTAGCACAACGCGGTTGATGTAGTCATACGTCTTCACGATCCGACCGATCAAGTACCGAACGCACGGCACCTCCGAGTTCTACACACGTTCAGCCTGATGACGTCCCTCGAACTCCGATCTAGCCGAGTGTTGAGGGAGAGTTTCGTCAGCACGATGGCGTAGTGACGATTATGATGTTCTACCGAAGCAGGGCTTCGCCTAAGCACCGCTACGATATGACCGAGGTGGATTATGGTGGAGGGGGGCACCGCACACGGCTAAGAGATCCGATCAATTGTTGTGTCTAGAGGTGCCCCCCTGCCCCTGTATATAAAGGATCAAGGGGGAGGCGGCCGGCCTAGGAGAAGGGCGCGCCAAGGGGGGAGTCCTACTCCTACCGGGAGTAGGACTCCTCCTTTCCTTGTTGGAGTAGGAGAGAAGGAAAGAGGAGGAGAGGGAGAAGGAAAAGCGGGCTGCACCCCTTGTCCAATTCGGACCAGAGGGGGGCGCAGGCCTCCTTCCTTTTGGCCTCTCTCCTCTATTCCCGTATGGCCCAATAAGGCCCATATACTCCCCGGCGAATTCCCGTAACTCTCCGGTACTCCGAAAAATACCCGAATCACTCGGAACCTTTCCGAAGTCCGAATATAGTCGTCCAATATATCGATCTTTACGTCTCGACCATTTCGAGACTCCTCGTCATGTCCCCGATCTCATCCGGGACTCCGAACTCCTTCGGTACATCAAAGCACATAAACTCACAATATAACCGTCATTGAACTTTAAGCGTGCGGACCCTACGGGTTCGATAACTATGTAGACATGACCGAGACACATCTCTGGTCAATAAACAATAGCGGAACCTGGATGCTCATACTGGCTCCCACATATTCTATGAAGATCTTTATCGGTCAAACCGCATAACAACATACGTTGTTCCCTTTGTCATCGGTATGTTACTTGCCCGAGATTCGATCGTCGGTATCTCAATACCTAGTTCAATCTCGTTACCGGCAAGTCTCTTTACTCGTTCCGTAACACATCATCCCGCAATTACTCATTAGTTGCAATGCTTGCAAGGCTTATAGTGATGTGCATTACCGAGTGGGCCCAGAGATACCTCTCCGACAATCGGAGTGACAAATCCTAATCTCGAAATACGCCAACCCAACAAGTACCTTCGGAGACACCTATAGAGCACCTTTATAATCACCCAGTTACGTTGTGACGTTTGGTAGCACAAAAAGTGTTCCTCCGGTAAACGGGAGTTGCATAATCTCATACTTAGAGGAACATGTATAAGTCATGAAGAAAGCAATAGCAACAAACTAAACGATCAAGTGCTACGCTAACGGAATGGGTCAAGTCAATCACATCATTCTCCTAATGATGTGATCCCGTTAATCAAATGACAACTCATGCCTATGGTTAGGAAACATAACCATCTTTGATCAACGAGCTAGTCAAGTAGAGGCATACTAGTGACACTCTGTTTGTCTATGTATTCACACATGTATTATGTTTCCGGTTAATACATTTCTAGCATGAATAATAACCATTTATCAAGATACAAGGAAATAAATAATAACTTTATTATTGCCTCTAGGGCATATTTCCTTCATAATGTGATACAATATAACAATCACATTGAATGCCTAGATCTGCATCTCTCAGAAATTACTTTGAACTCCTACCGTGGGACCTTACCGGAGATTATATTCGCTAGGTTCTTTGTTTTCAGAGCAAAGGTGCTGAAGGTAATGAGGTTTTCCCTACATATATTTCGTAAAAATGAATGGTGTCTTGACCAGCGTCGGCGCCTGTGGCGGAATGGAATAGGCTCCAAAAATGCTGAATTTCATTTTGGAACTTCAGATGAAAGAATAATCGGAAGTCATCGTGTCAACCCCATACATGACTTGTCAGTGGCCGACCCCTTTGCAAAAATTATGAGGTTTTGAAACCAGACTTAGAAGTGGTAATATTAGTTTGAACCTATCTGATATCCATGTTCAGCGGATCAGCGCAAGCGTTTGTAGCTGATGAGCTGAATTTCATTTCTAATACCAATTTGAACCTTGTAATCTTCGAATTTAAGCTATATAACTCTGGAATTTGAACCTTGTAATATTTCGAGCTTTTGTGGTACAATCGTTGAAACGGCATCGTATGAGACTCGTATATTGGTAGCACTATTTTGACCTTCATATGCAATGGTCTTAGATTTTATTAACCATTCTCGAATTTGTTTACCTTGTCGGTCTCACAGCACACGGTCTGTATAGCTAACTGGACTGTGATCTTCGACATTATTGCACACAGTTGGTTTCTTCAACCGTGTGCCCTGTAGAGCGCATAATTAATTATCGCACTCGAGTGTCCATCATCACCCTTATGTGTAACTTTGACCTCATCACCCATGGGTAAACTTATGACCTAAGTCATTCCACACACTTCGTTTTTACAAAGCTTTTTGCCAATAAACGCCGACGATTTGTCCCTCTTCTAGCAGACACATGGCCAAACTAGCCGGGCAGGAAGGTTGTGCGGTAAACTGCGTGGTAGCACGGGAACAGGCTAACCGATGATACATTTGGAGCCTCTTCGAGCCCATGCGTGGTTAAACGAAATGTGTGCGGTGCGGTGTTGTCAAGCATGCACTGGAATTCTCCGCTATGCATGAACGCCGTGACAAGACGTGACGATTACACGTCGGCCGACCCCCATTTATTACAGCGGCCATTTAACCCTTGTGTCTCTTCAACCTTTCGATCGCGCCCCACCATTGCAAGAAGCACACCCACCATGACAAATTCTTAGAGGGTATCCTGCACGGCTCCAATGGCGCTCCGAGTGGCTGACGACGACGAGAAGCAGTTCACCATGCATGCCATGGTGGACACCCAAAGAAGGTTCACGGACCTCTCAGTGGTGTACACCAATGACCCGGTCTGGGTGGAGCACTCCATCGACATCATGGAGCTGTTGCTTGCTGGTGAGAAGTACAAGGTGGTCGGGTTCGACCTCGAGTACACCCGCTCTCATGCCGGGTCTCGTCCCAAGGTCGCTGTCGCCCAGATGTGCATGCACCACCACATCCTCATCTACCACTACTGCCTGGCCACAAGGCCTTGCGAGCATTTCGCCAGGTTTGTCAAAAGCCCCCACTACATGTTCACTACGATGGACATCACCAACGATGTAAAGGCGCTCGAGAATTCGGGCATCGCCTGCCAGAATCTTATCGACATCCATGGCCAATACAAGATCTAGGGCAGCAAGGAGCATGAGAAGGACTCACTGGTTCACCTCGCCAAGGCCATCATCGACCCCTACTACGGAAACATGAAGGATTCCTGCAACAAGGACAAGCGTGCCTGGCACTCGGCCTGGATGGAGATACTCGACAAAGCTCATGTCATGTACGTGGCCAAGGAGGCGAACACGAGCTACGACATGTACATGCAGATCGTTGACATGAGGAAGTGCCTCCTTCCCCAAAACGGCTAGGGATCCCGCCGGAAGCAGTGCAATGGCAAGCGTCGTCGCAACAATAAGTAGATGATTAGATCCTCGTTTCTCCTAGTTTAGTATGCATGTAATTGCTTACTTTGGTATGTGGAAATGTTATGTGTGTAGTCACTTGTGTAATTGTATGCTTAATTTGGTTTTGCAATGCTGTCTTTTTAAGTATATATGTTGGTGCTCTATAGACAGAGCAAATCACATCGCACACAAACTAAACAATGAAACCTGTCGGTGATGATTTCATCAATCATTGGCAATTGTATACCAGCAATCATTTGCTGACAACACGCATGGCTTGTTAATGGGAATTGTCTGTGTTGTTATCGGTCTTCCCACACGTTTTCAATTACAGACCTGTTTTCCACGTATCACACACATCTTGTTAAGTTGAACCATTTCTGTTCTCTTGGCTCAACGCAAACAGTTCATCCAAGTGAACCTTATGTCGTATATCACGCACACCTTGATCTGGCTGGCCGTTTCTTTGTGTTGCCTAATCACAAACAGTTCATCCGAGTGAGCCGTATGTTGTATACCGCAGACACCTTCATTTGGCTGACCGTTTCTTTTATTACTCCTCATCGCAAATAGTTAATTGAATTGAACTGTATTCCCTGCATCACACATGCAACTAATATCTGAACCGTGTTTGATGCATCCATCATCACAAACGTTTTGCACCTTTTTTGACAGGTTTTTTACACCACCATTTGCGATTATTGCATCGCACATAGTTTCGTCGAAGGGTCTCCGATCGAAGTGTCGCGATAACAACATCCTACAATAGTGATAACAAATACGATAAATATTGCATGGTTCAAATTCCAACATTACAAGGCCCAAATTCGAAGATTACAAGGTTCAAACTATTTTTACAAATAAAATTCATCTTCTTCATAATCTTTTTCATGCATTATTTCTGTGGAAGGATCGGCCATCGAGAAGTCATATAGCGGCTTGATACAATGACTTCCGAATAATCTGTCATATGAACTTACAAACTGAAATTCAGCTTCTGCAGAGCCTTTTCCATTCAGCTGTAGATGCATGCGCTCTTTAGCAATCCATTCACTTCTATGCAGTATATATAGGGCAAACCTCATTACCTTGAGCAACCTTGCCTTCTCAACAAAGAGCCTGATGAATTTAATTTTTGGTGTGGTGCCTCTATACTCATTAAAAGTAATTTCTATGAGATGAAGATCAAGGCATTAAATGGGATTGTTATATTCCCCAACATTTTCTACTTTCAGGTCTGCTAGTATCTGCAAACGGAGACAACATATTAGTGCCTAGTTGCAGATTTGAACACTTTGGACCTCTTTGATTTGCAGGATTTCTAAATTACACGAAAAGAGTGAAATGCCACCTTCTATCTTTCATGATTAACATCTCAAAAAATATATGCATTGAAATCCTCCAAATTTCCTTTAGAAATCATTCTACATTTGTCATTGTAATCTACACTACTATTAAAAGAGCAAACTTTATTTATTCTAAACCCACCCGGATTAGTGTACACATGACAATCAGTACCCTAGGATCTATTCCACTTAACGATATCTAAGGGTCAATTTCGCCTCCATGGTCTGCCAAACAATTCGATGGCCCACATTCGATGGTCTGCCACCGCACGTCCTGCCCCGCGCACGTCCGTCTTCAATCCAACCGCCCCTCGCATCCCTTCATTCTCACAGGTGCACGCGGGAGTTGTTGCCGCCGCCGAGCATGTGGGCTCCGCCGCCCTACCGCCATACGTGGACGCACGCGGCCGTCGCCGTCGCCGCCGCCGGGCACGTGGCCTCCGTTGCCCCACCATCTGGCGTGGAAGCACGCAGCCGTGGTTGTCGCCGCCGCCATCTGATGTGGACTCTGGCCGTCGCCGCCACTGGGCATGTAGCCTCTGCCGCCCAACCTGGACACACGTGGTCGTGGCCGTTGCCGCTGCGGCAGGCATGGCCTTCGCCGGCCTGCTGCCCGGTGTGGATGCACGTGGCCGTGGCCTCCGTCGCCCAGCCGCTGGGGACGTGTACGCATGTGGGCGTTGCCGCTGTTAGGGACATTGGCGCACACAGTAGAGAAAAGCTCCACCGGAACCTCTGTCATAAGAATAAGATGATTTCTCCTATCTCCAATCTACTTGCAATCTAACATCCATTGCCAATTTGGCTTTCTGGAAATTCGGTGGCACATGAATTCTAATTCTAATTTGAACATGGAGCACTATTTTTTTCTTGTGATAACCACCAAGCACGAACATGCAGTGCATGTATAGCTCTTGCCGAGTGAAATATTCCGTTGTCAATTTACCCTTTGTTTGAGGACAATAGGCTGTTCCCACATTAGCATACATCTAAACTTCTAGATTCATTTTTAATACATGGTCGTTTGAAGCACCCGTCTTTGTATTGTTTTTTGTGTGTATGTATGGTTTTTTTCCTTCTTCTGAAAGAATCATATATGCTTCGAGTTGACTGACGGGCAATGCTAGAAATCACTTGGAAGTTACAGGTGTGTTGGTGCAGATTGCTTAAAAAATTTCATGTATCACTTTTTTGTAACTCTGACATTTAATTTGTGTTCAATTATCTGTAGTACAACCTAACTATTTGATCTTCGGGATGCTAATTTGTGCACACACAGAATAAAAAACCGGTAGCGATGACAATGTTTCCTGTGAAGATCAATACCTGCTACATATGCATTGTTTCCTGTGACGATCAATTCCTACTACACCTACACTAGATCCTGTGATGCATTGCGAGGCCTGGAATGACTTTAATTTTGAATATAATTTTACTTTCGGAGCTGTTTAGTCCAACAATGAAACACATGTCATTATCCAGTCTGCTCGCACGATTGGCACACACAACCACCGCCGACCATCGTTATCCGGCCATAATCCCGACGTCCTCCTCGCATCACCCTGCCGTGTGCCCCTGGCCAATTTCCTCGATACGCCATCCAAGCGCGCGTAGCCACAAAAGCTCTTCATCATGGTAAGGCGCAGGTAGATGACGACAAGCTGCAGAACAACAACTCGATAGTGGAGTACCGACGCGATACTTTTCATTGGGAATCGGGAAGGTATAGTGTTGGGTACATAATTTTGCTTGGCCGCCACTTTTCTTTTAAAGTATGTTCGCTGCAGAATGATTCTCGATAGCTCTTCCTCTCATGTATGTTTTCTTTTCAGCATGATCATAGCCCACTGTGTTGTATATTATTTTCACCAATGAGGGCCAGCTGCATGACCAATTGATTTCTCCCTTCTATCTGATTGCCAGTCCGGTGAAGACTTTCCGATAATTTGTATGTCTTTTTGGACTAGTCATTACTTTCTGAAATTAAGGTACGATGATTTGGAGGAATTGATGTGTATGCACTGTTGTTACATTGCAGGATAGTGAATTGTGATAATTTTACTATTGTGTATTACCCTGTTCTACATAAAATTTTCCTTTAGCATCTTAAAGATATTTCTCCACTTCATTCTTGTTACTTTATTTGCAGCCTGGTTATATGTTGTCTGTGCTCTCTCATTACTATCTCAGGCCTATTAATCCATATATTAATTGTTCCTGAATTTCTACAGGCTCCCCTGATCACCATATTTATTTGGAAGCTATTAGAACAGGTCAATCTTAGTTTGGGCTCTGTTGCAGCAATAGGCCTGTGCTTTTTAATCGTGTTTTAGCTATTCATTTTCAAGTGCACTAAAAATCGACATGTTTCATATTCCTCCAACGGTTTTGAGGTTCCATACTTAACTCTTGCATTTTGGTTACTGTAGAGGAGTATGCTCATATGGTCAAGGCTTGTATCATCGACCCTGTAAAAGTGATCCAAAATGCACTTCAAGGTGCAACAAGGTACAACTTCAGTTCTCTAACCATGTACTTTATGTATGGCCATGACAGAAGTAATCAGACTTGTTTGACAATTTGTGTTTCTGTACAATGTTTATCCGCTGATCACAACCATAGAGGTTGCAGATGAACGAAGGGTTTTGAGGACAGTGCGGCATGATGCTTGCGTGAATTGTATTAGGGTGCGCGCATTCTGTCCAACGGGATTTGACTGTACATCTCTGTCCATTACTTCAGGTGTGCATTGAGCATGCATTATTTGCCTGATGATAACAATTGATTTGCAGTTTTGGATTATAATATTTTTTGCGGGTCAGGTTTGGATTATATCTAACTAGAAGGATATGGACACTGCTCCATTGGCAAGCTTTGATATTTTTATTTTCTAGCTAGAAAAAGATAACAACACGAGTGCTCAAGGTGATAAATATGTTCACCTACATTGCAATGGGGCCATAAATATTTTGTGTACCCACTAATTTTTTGTTGTTGATTCTATTTAAGTATATTATTGCTAATTAGGATCAAAATGATGACGTTAATTTAGAGCAGTTGTTGCCCTACTCCATAGATCTATGACATTCAACGGAGTTTGTTGAAGCAATGGCGTCAAAACATAAAGAATGTTATGGGAAGTAGGACTTGTAAGAAAATAATCTTATTACAAGAATGGATAAATAGTGTCAATGAGAAAATGTTAAATCCCCTCTCTCCATTTCCTTACCATGAATCTAACGTTTTTTGATCTATTTTTAGCTTCTAGATGTTCTGCAACTATATACACAATAGATACTGTCTGTCTAAACTATAGCTCAACTCCATGAGAAGCTGAGATAAACTAAGAATGGGGCAAAGAAATTCCGACTCTTCCTGCTCGCAGGTGGGCCTGGTATGACTCCCATGGGTAGCATTACCGCAACTATTGAGCCTTCAAATTTTGAAGATAACAAGTAGCCTGAATCCAGGAAGAAAACTAATTCAGTTCTGCCAAGACTACTATTTTTTGGGTATCTTTGTTCCAACTTTGCATTGACACCACTTGGACAATGTTTATGTGTTCCTTTCATTTTCGCCAACAAAATAAACATTCTGAAATCTTTATGGGATATTTGATTCTAGTTTCACTATACAATAGACTAAATAGGCTACGCCCTTACATTCTCCGTGGAGAAGTTGTCCACCTAGTTGATTGCCATTTATTTGTGACATTTTTTGTACAGTTATGATTTATGTGGTGTGTTTGGTACCGTCAAAAGATGATTGATGGGTTTGTACTTCTCCTTTTGCTTATAGATAATGGGCCATCCTAGAGTATGAATTCAAAATTCTATATCCGCATGAATTTGACATGGTTTGATTGAGGCGTGCGTTGCACGTGCACGCTTAGTAGTCATGTGTAAAAGTAACAACAAATTGAGCTCTGTTGTGGTTAATGATACGTTTCCAACGTATCTATAATTTTCGATTGTTCCATGCTATTATATTATCAATCTTGGATGTTTTACAATTATTTTATAGCAACTTTATATCATTTTTTGGGACTAACCAATTGACATAGTGCCCAGTGCCAGTTTTTGTTTTTTTGCTTGTTTTTTTACTTCACAGAATATCAATACCAAACAGAGTCCAAACGCAGCGAAATTTTTTGGAGATTTTTTCTAAACCAGAAGACACCTGTTGGGCTAAAGAAGTACCAGAGGGGGGCTTCGAGGGGAGCACAACCCACCTGGGCGCGCCTGGGGGCCCAGGCGCGTCCTGGTGGGCTGTGCCCACCTCGACCGCCTCCCGCACCGCCTCTTTGCTCTATAAATACCCCGAAAATCCAAAAACCCTAGGGGAGTCGGCGAAACACAATTCCAGCCACCGCAAGTTCCAGAAACACCAGATCTAATCTAGACACCATCACGGAGGGGTTCATCATCCTCATTGGTGCCTCTCCGATGATGCGTGAGTAGTTCATTGTAGACCTTCGGGTCCATAGTTTGTAGCTAGATGGCATCCCCTCTCTCTTTTGATTCTCAATACAATGGTCCCTTAGAGATCTATTTGATGTAACTCTTTTTGCGGTGTGTTTGTTGGGATCCGATGAACTTTGAGTTTATGAGAAAATCTATTTTATCCATGAAAGTTATTTGAGTCTTCCTTTGATCTCTTATATGCATGGTTACTTATAGCCTCGTATTTGTTCTTCGAATCTTTGGTTTAGTTAGGCCAACTAGATCGTTTTTTCTTGCCATGGGAAGAGGTGCTTTGTGATGGGTTCGATCCTACGGTGCTCAATCCCAGTGACAGAAGGGAACATGACATGTATGTATCATTGCTATTGAGGATAACAAGATGGGGTCTATTCCTACATGAATAGACTTGTCTACATCATGCCATCGTTCTTATTGCATTACTCCATTTCTCCATGAACTTAATACACTAGATGCATGCTGGATAGCGGTCGACGTGTGGAGTAATAGTAGTAGATGCAGACATGAGTCAGTCTACTAATCTTGGACATGATGCCTATATAATGATCATTGCCTGGATATCATCATAATTATTTGAAGTTCTATCAATTGCCCAAAAGTAATTTGCTTACCCACCGTGTGCTATTTTTCTTGAGAGAAGCCACTAGTGAAATCTACGGCCCCCAGGTCTATTCTTTATCATATTTGCCTTCGAGATCTATTTTTATTCTCTTTTATTTTCAGATCTATTATTCCAAAACCCCCAAAAAACCTTGCTGCAATTTTCCTTTAGTTGTTTTATTTTGCTTTATTACGAGATCTGTTTATCCAATCTACTACAAAACAAATCTATCTTTTACCCGGGATGGATTGACAACCCCTCTTACACGTCGGGTTGCAAGTATTTGTTCTTTGTGCAAGTACCATTTACAAAGTGTTGCTTGGTTCTCCTACTGGTTCGATAACCTTGATCTCATCATTATGGAAATACCTACCGTAGCTATGCTGCATCATACCTTCCCCTTTGGGGAAATACCGACGTAGTTCAAGCCGCATTAAAAGGAATTCTTGGTTCTGTTGCCAGGGAGATCATCAACATCTATCAAGTTCCTAATCACGGATCTCATCTCCTTGCAATTTACATTATTTGCCATCTCTCGTTTTCATCTCCCACTTCACAAAAATTTACTGTTTTATTGGCCCTCTTTATCGTTCACCGTTTTCTCGTCAGATTTGTTTATGTGTGTGATCTTGCTTACCCACCTTGTCACTATGTCTCACACTACTACTCCTTCTTTATCTCTAGATTTTGAAGTTTTATACTTCAAGCAGAGACAAGGAGAAAATGTGAAAGATGGTTGGTATAGATTAATGGAATCTTATCGCATTAGCAATCTTAAACGAGATGCAAGGATTTTGCTTCGAATTTTTATATAGGATTAGCTTTGCATCATAGACAACTTTTGGATTTTGCCGCTAAAGGGAATTTTATTGAACTTGATGCTAATACTGCTTATGAGATCTTAGTGGGGATCTTGGGAATCCCACCAACCAAGAAGGGGATTTCTTTTACTCGAGAAGGGGTTCAAATTTTAGACAAGTTGAGTGTTTTGCATAAACATATGGTCGAGTTGCAAAAATATAATGAACCTCTCAAGCATATTGATACATCCATTTTGCATCATGCTTTTATATTGATATTTATTGCATTATGGGTTGTTATTACACATTATATCACAATACTTATGCCTATTCTCTCTTATTTTATAAGATTTACATGAAGAGGGAGAATGTCGGCAGCTGGGATTCTGGACTGGAAAAGGAGCAAATATTAGCGACCTATTTTGTACAACTCCAAAAGTCCTGAAACTTCACGGAGAATATTTTTGGAATATATAAAAAATATTGGGCGAAGAAAGCACCAGAGGGAGGCCATCAGCCAGCCACAAGGGTGGAGGGCGCACCCCCATCCTTGTGGGCCCCTGGCAGGCCTCTGATAACCCACAAGTATAGGGGATCGCAACAGTCTTTGAGGGTAGAGTATTCAACCCAAATATATAGATTCGACCGAAGGGGAGCCAAAGAATATTGGTAAGTATTAGCAGCTGAGTTGTCAATTCAACCACACCCGGAGATTAATTATCTACAACAAAGTGATCAGTAGCAAAGTAGTATGATAGTTTTAATAATAGTAGCAGCAGCAATAGTAACGGTAACAATGATAGCGGTAATTTTATAGCAGGTGCAACCGTAACGATAGCATGGGTAACTTAGCGAGAACAATATAAGAGAAATTCATAGGCATTGGATCGATGATTTGTTGGATGATATTCATCTTGTGACAGTCATAACCCAGGGCGATACGGCACTAGCTCTAGTTCATAAATATAATGTAGGCAGGTATTCCGTAAATAGTCATACGTGGTTATGGAAAGAACTTGCATGCCATCTTTTGTTCTACCCTCCCGTGGCAGCGGGGTCCTATTGGAAACTAAGGGATATTAAGTCCTTCTTTTAATAGAGAATCGGAACAAAGCATTAACACACAGTGAATAATGAACTCCTCAAACTACGGTAATCACTAGGAGTGGCCCCGACTATTTTCACTCCGGGGTTGCCGGATCATAACACATAGTAGGTGACTATAACTTGCAAGATGGAATCTAGAACATGGATATAATGGTGATAACATAAACGGTTCAATCTCAAAACATAGAAACATCAATCTCAAAACCCGGGCCCAAAGTGACAAGCATTAAGCATAGCAAAGTCATAGAAACATCAATCTCAAAACATAGTGGATACTAGGGATCAAGCCCTAACAAAACTAACTAGATTACATGATGAATCTCATCCAACTCCTCACCGACGAGCGAGCATACAAAGGAATTACTCACTCCCGGTTGGGAGCATCATGGAATTAGCGATGGAGAAGGGTTGGTGATGACGAAGCTCGAAGATCCCCCTCTCTGGAGCCCCAAATGGACTCCAGATCTGGCCTCCCGATGAAGAATAGGAGGTGACAGCAGCTCCGTCTCGTGGAACACGATAATTCTTTCTCCTTGATTTTTTTGGAAAATAGGATTGTATAGCGTAGTTTTCAGGGTCTGCGGGGCCACCAGGTGGGGACAACCCACCTAGGCGTGCCTGGGGGGGGGGGGCAGGCGCGCCCTGGTGGGTTGTGCCCACCCTGGTGCCCCCTCCGGTGGTTCTTGGATCTAGAAATTCTCTTCTATTGTATAAAAATTCCTCGCAAAGTTTCGTTCCATTTCGAGAACTTTTATTTCTGCACAAAAACAACACCATGGTAGTTCTGCTGAAAACATCGTCAGTTCGGGTTAGTTTCATTCAAATCATGCAAATTAGAGTCCAAAACAAGAGGAAAAGCGTTAGGAAAAGTAGATACGACAGAGACTTATCAACTCCCCCAAGTTTAAACCTTTGCTTGTCCTCAAGCAATTCAGTTGATAAACTGAAAGTGAGAAAGAAAAACTTTTACACACTCTTTTGCTCTTGTTTGCATAAATAAGCTTAAACAACACCCAGGTTTCCAGCCAACATTATAACTAACCATGCCGATAATAACTCTTAAAAATTATATTAACTCATATCAATGACATAATTAGCTAGCAAGCAATAATAAGATATCTCAAACAACAACACGTTATCAAAACAACCATGATATAATATGACAATAGTGGTATCTCGCTAGCCCTTTCCGAGACCACAAAACATAAATGTAGAGCACCTACAAAGTTCAAGCAGCGACTAAACATTGTAATTCATGGTAGAAAATATCCAGTCATGATGCACCCAACATTAGCTACACACAATGCATCAGCATGACAACAGTGCTCTCAGGTTCTGGCGCTTATTTTAGAAGGTGATTACACAACATAAAAGTAAATAGACAGTCCCTTCACAGAGGGAAGCAGTGATTTGTAGAGGTGCCAGAGCTCAAGTTTTTTAAAATAGAGGTAAATGATATTTTGATAAATGCATCCTTCTTGTTTACTTCGCGACCATCAGTTATCTATATCTTCCATGCTAAACACACTAGTGGCGGTTCCCAAGCGATAAAGTAAAGGTTATGACTTCGTAGGAGTTTTTGTTTGATTATTTGAAAGATCAATTCTTTTACAGTTTTGGACTGGGCATCCCTGTTACCTCCCTTTTCTCGTCCGATGGTGAGTGAATAAACACTCATCCTGAGAATAACCCGCTTAGCATGGAAGATACTGACTACCTCCTGTCGTTCCATGAACAATCTAGGCACACAAAAAGGATATTTATTTGAAGTTTTTAGAGGTGGCACATGCAAATTTACTTAGGACGGTAGGGTAATACCACATATAGGTAGGTATGGTGGACTCATCTGGAATAACTTGGGTTCAAGGTTTCGGATGTACAAGCAAAGTTCCCACTTAGTACAGGTGAAGGCTAGCAAATAGGTTGAGAAGGGGCCAACTAGAGAGCAACAACGATCATGAACATGCATTATGCATAAGTAACATTGGACACTAGCATGAGTAGGATATGAACACCATGAACATAAATATCATCCAGGCTATGTTGGTTTTGATTCAACTAAATGCATGAACATGTGCCAAGTCAAGCCACTCAAACATTTAGAGGAGGATACCATATCATCATACTACATCACAATCATTTTAATGCAATGTTGACATCCAAGATAAATCATTATCCACTCCTAGCTACTTATGCATGGCATGAGAAACTACAATCTCTAATTGTCATTGCAAACATGTTTAATCATAATGGGCTAAACCATGGATACTAGGTTAAACATATTTACAAAAATAGAACATGTCGAGTTCATACCTGTTTCTCTCTGCCACGGCCAGTTCATCAAATATCGTCATTATTGCCTTTCACTTGCACGACCGAACGATATGAAAATAATAATAGTGCAAGAGTGCCATGGACTAAGCTGGAATCTGCAAACATTTTATTCAACAGGAGAATACAAGGTAAAATGGGCTCTCTGTTAGATCGACAGTAATGCATATGAGAGCCACTCGACATTTTCATCGTGGCCTTCTCCTCGGTACGACTCAATAAAAAGAAAAGAAATTCAGAGAAACACACTGAAATATTTTTTGAAGCTTTTGGTTTTCTTGAACAAGCAAATAGAAAGGAAAAGAAAAAATGAGAAAAAATATTTACATGGGAAAGCTCCCAACAAGCAAAAGAAGAACAAGGAAATCTTTTTGGGTTTTCTTTTTGGTGCTATAGCTAACTACTCTAGAAAGAAAAATCAAAAGGAAGTAGGAAATATTTTTGGATTTTCTCAAAGTTTTTAAACACACAATAAGAAAGCGAGAAAATAAATTTAGCATGGATAATACAATGAAAAAGTGTGAACACCGACAACTGGAATGTAATGTGTGAACATGAATGTAATGTCGGTGGAAATACGTACTCCCCCAAGCATAGGCTTTTGGCCTAACTTGGTAATCAGTCAGTAGCCTGCATAGTGGTCGGAGTGATAGCTCACAAAGGCTCTCTGTGCGGATCCCTCAGCCTGCCATGCGGCCACAACCGCCGCGTTATGAGCTCGGGCCTCGCTCTCAAGAACAAAATATCTTCCCCTGTTGTGATAATCAAATAGAGCAGGCGCAGGCAAATATGTGTACACAACGGAACTTTGATTAAACAATAATTTATAGGTGAAATTATGTGGATCACCCTTAAGGATCTTATGATGTTTCATAGCATCAAAGTCTAAATACTACATGGGTAAAATAGGGTCATAGGGCAAAGGTGAAACACCCAGCTCTTGTGGTAAACATGTGGCATAAATTCCACCATAGAAACAACCACTATTAGCGTCGTGTTGCAACCTACGTGCAATAATCGCTCCAAGATTATAACTTCTGTGACTGGTGAGAGCGGTGCGTATGACGCTCAAGTCTAGAGCACAAAGTGTACTACAAACTTGTTTGCCTACAATACATTTTCCATTAAATAATGCAAAGTATTGGATACAGGAAAATGAATGCTTTTTATTCTACCTTGCGTCACTCCCCTAGTCTCACCATAGCATAGACTAGTCAAGAACAACTCAAACTTAGACTTTGGATGTTCGTCAAGCGAACCCCAGAATGGAGATATGGTGAATGGATTTCCATATAATTTAAATGACACCCTAGACTCACGGGGATGGAATTTAAATCCTTTGAGAAATTATTCAGTGAGAGTGTGGTGTTGGTTGCATTTATCTGAAATGTAGGGACCGAGGTCGGCATTGTGAACATATTGCTCAAATTCCTCCTTAATGCCCACACTCGCCATATAATCATCACATGGCCATAAGCATGTTTTGGTGGCGGTATCTCGTATGGAACTTTCACTTGGTTCAACATAAGACCGAGGAACGGAGCTGCTACTAGAAGATGCCTCCGAGGATCTCCTCCTCGAAGAACTCCTTCTAGAGAGGTTCATTATATTCTCATACAATTTTCTGAAATTTTTTGGCCATAAAAATTTGTTAAGAAAACTTCACAAGAATGGTAGCAACTACTCATAGGGATGCATAGAGGCCATAGCAAGCATTCAAACAACATAAATCTCTAAGAATTCAGCATGCAAGCTTAGCTACAGCAGCACCAAGAGTAGCTAATTATTCAAAATATAAACAACTAAAGCAAAAAACTAATTGGACAAATGGAGGAGTCACATACCAAGAAACAATCCCCCGAAACAGTTTCAGAAATGGAGCTTCGAGCAAAGAGATTGAAATCCGCGGGTTTGAGAGCAAGAACACGAGAGAGAGAGAGAGCAATGGTGATTTCTTAGAGGTAGGTGGTGATGTGGTATGAAGAGATAAGTGAGGGGGCCCACGTGGGGACCACAACCCACCAGGGCGCGCCTGGGGGTCCTGGCGCGCCCAGGTGGGTTGTGCTCACCTGGTGCACCTCCCTCTGATGTTATTTGCACAAAAAATTCTTAAATATTCAGAAAAAATTGTATTAAAATTTCAGAGCATTCTGAGAACTTTTATTATTAGGTCATTTTTTGTTGCACGGAAAATTCAGAAAACAAACAAAACATGGCATTTTATTTTACTTAACTAATAAAAATAGAAAATAAAAGGTAGGGACAGAAGGTAGTGCCTACTAAATTCATCAACTTCATACCTTTCAAAAAAGATTCATTAATAAGGTTGATTAGGTCTTATTAACAACCACTTTCGATTAGCATGAAACCAAAGAACTTTCGTCAATCACTAAGTTACCTCAATGAGGATATGCATGCCCCCCACAATAAGCATTTCATATTTATTTTTAACGGTAGGTGGAGGTACTTGAAAACTTCCAATAGTGATTGTCGGAGATTTTTCAATGACATTAATACCATTCACTTGGAATTGTTTCTTTGAAAAGTGCACCGTATGCTCATTACCATTTATACGAAAAGTGACATTGCTTTTATTGCAATCAATAACAACCCCTGCAGTATTCAAGAAGGGTATACCAAGGATAATCAACATGTTGTCATCCTCGGGCATCTCAAGTATAACAAAGTCAGTCAAAATAGTAACATTAGCAACAACAACGGGCACATCCTCACAAATACCAATAGGTATGGCAGTAGATTTTTCATCCATTTTCAAAGATATTTCAGTAGGTGTGAGTTTATTCAAATCAAGTCTTTTATATAAAGACAAAGGCATAACACTAACACCAGCTCCCAAATCACATAAAGCAGTTTTCACATAGTTTCTTTTGATGGAGCAAGGTATAGTTGGTATTCCTGAATCTCCAAGTTTCGTAGGTACTCCATCTTTAAAAGTATAATTAGCAAGCATGGTGGAGATTTCAGCTTCCAGTATTTTTCTCTTATTGGTGATGATGTCTTTCATGTACTTTGCATAAGGAGGCATTTTTAAGATATCAGTCAAGCGAGTACGCAAAAATACTGTCAACATTTCAGCAAAGCATTCAAATTCTTCATCATCTTTCTTTTTAGTTGACTTAGGTGGAAAGGGCATAGGTTTTTGAACCCATGGTTCTCTTTCCTTACCATGTTTTCTAGCAACAAAGTCTCTTTTATCATATCTTTTATTCTTAGGTTGTGGGTTATCAAGATCAACTGCAGGTTCTATCTCAACATCGTTGTCTGATTCTTTATTATTTGTTTGAGTGTCTTCATGAACCTCATCATTATCTTTTTCATTATTAGAAGGTGAGTGTTCACTACTAGGTTGAGTTTCAGCATCAGAGGTAGAAACTTTATTATCAGGAGGTTTTTCTATTTTAGGTTCGCTAGAGGCATGCAAAGTCCTATAATTTTTCTTTTTCTTTTTAGAAGGACTACGTGCATCAGTGTTAGCTCTTTGAGAGTCTTGTTCAATTCTTTTTGGGTGTCCCTCAGGATAAAGTGGTTCCTGAGTCATTTTACCTCCCCTAGTTGCTACCCTAACAACAAAGTCACTTATATTATTATTCATTTCATCTAGCAACTCTCTTTGAGATTTAGCAACTTGTTCTAACTAGGTTTGAACCATAGAAAGCATGCTTCCCAACACCTCTAACATCATTTGAGATTCTAAATAACAAGTCACTCAAGCGAGAAATCATATTAGAATTGTATTTCAATTGTTTTATAACATTTGCATTGAAGTGATCTTGCTTTCTAATGTAATTTTCAAACTCATAAAGGCATTGGCTAGGGTGCATATTGTGAGGATTATCATTATCATTGAATTTCATTAGAGAATGTACCTCTACCACCTTAGGCAGTGGTGGTGTATCAAGCCCATGTATTTCTTCAATAGGAGGTAAAATTTTGACATCCTCAGCTTTAATACCTTTTTCCTTCATAGATTTCTTTTCCTCTTGCATATCTTCAGGACTGAGATATAAAATACCCCTCTTGTTCGGAGTGGGTTTAAGCTGTGGTTCAAGAAGACTCCAATCATCATAGTTTTTCAATATGTTATTCAATAATTCTTCAGCTTGCCCAATAGTTCGCTCCCTGAAAACACAACCAGCACAACTATCTAGGAAATCCCTAGAAGCATCGGTTAGTCCATTATAAAAGATATCAAGTATTTCATTTTCTTAAGAGGATGATTAGGCAACACATTAAGCAATTGGAGAAGCCTCCCCCAAGCTTGTGGGAGACTCTCTTCTTCAATTTGCGGATAGTTAAATATTTCCTGCAAGGTAGCTTGTTTCTTATGAGTAGGAAAATATTTTTCAGAGAAGTAATAAATCATATCTTGGGGACTATACACACAACCAGGAGCAAGAATATTGTACCAAGCTTTAGCATCACCCTTTAATGAGAATGGAAATAATTTGAGGATATAGTAATAATGAATTTTCGCATCATGAGCAAAAAGGGTGGCTATGTCATTCAACTTAGTAAGATGTGCCACAACAGTTTCAGTTTCATAACCATGGAAAGGATCAGATTCAACCAGAGTAATTAACTCTGGGTCGACACCGAATTCATAATCCTTATCATCAGTAAAGATAGGTGAAGTACCAAACATAGGATCACATTTCATTCTAGCATTCAAAGATTTCTCTTTACACTTGCATAATAATTTCCCTAGATCATCTCTATCCTTACAAGCAAGAATATGTCTAGTTTCCTCTTCACCCATAACATAACCTTCCGGTACCTTTGGCAATTCATATCTAGGAGGGCTAGTTCTAGTAGGTGTTTGAAGATTTTCAGTTTGAAGCTCATCATCAGTTTCAACAATATCATGATGCCTTACTCTAGCAATTTGTTCATCAAGAAATTCACCTAGTGGCACATTATCATCAAGCAAGGTACTAGCATCATCATGAGTAGCATTCATAGCAGAAGTAGCATCATCAATAACTTGCGACATATCAGAATTAATAGCATGTGGTGGTGTTGCAAGTTTAATTATAACAGAAGGTGGATCTAAAGCAGAGCTAGATGGCAGTTCCTTACCTCCCCTCGTCTTAGAGGAAAAAAAATCTTAGTCTTAGCTTCCTTCAGATTCTTCATAGTGATAAATTGATAATAATCCCAAGTGACTCAACAAATATAACTATGCTCCCCGGTAACGGTGCCAAAAAAGGTCTTGATAACCCACAAGTATAGTGGATCGCAATAGTTTTCGAGGGTAGAGTATTCAACCCAAATTTCTAGATTCGACACAAGGGGAGCCAAAGAATATTTGTAAGTATTAGCAGCTGAGTTGTCAATTCGACCACACCTGGAGATTAATTATCCACAACAAAGTGATTAGTAGTAAAGTAGTATGATAGTTTTGATACTAGTAGTAGCAGCAATAATAACGGTAACAGTGATGACAATAATTTTGTAGCAAGTGCAATAGTAACGATAGCAGTGGTAACTTAGCAAGAACAATATAAGAGAAATTCGTAGGCATTGGATCGATGATTTGTTGGATGATATTCATCATGTGACGGTCATAACCTAGGGCGATACGGCACTAGCTCCAGTTCATAAATATAATGTAGGCATGTATTCCGTAAGTAGTCATACATGCTTATGGAAAGATCTTGCATGACATCTTTTGTCCTACCCTCCCGTGGCAGAAGGGTCCTATTGGAAACTAAGGGATATTAAGGCCTCCTTTTAATAGAGAACCAGAACAAAGCATTAACACATGGTGAATACATGAACTCCTCAAACTATGGTCATCACCGGGAGTGGTCCCGACTATTGTCACTCCGGGGTTGCCGGATCATAACACGTAGTAGGTGACTATAACTTGCAAGATCGGATCTAGAACATGGTTATAATGGTGATAACATAAATGGTTCAGATCTGAAATCATGGCACCTGGGCCCAAAGTGATAAGCATTAAGCATAGCAAAGTCATAACAACATCAATCTTAGAACATAGTGGATACTAGGGATCAAGCCCTAACAAAACTGACTAGATTACATGATGAATCTCATCCAACTCCTCACCGACCAGCAAGCCTACGAAGGAATTACTCACTCCCGATGGGGAGCATCATGGAACTAGCGATGGAGAAGGGTTGGTGATGACGAAGATCAAAGATCCCCCTCTCCGGAGCCCCAAACGGACTCCAGATCCGCCCCCCGACGAAGAATAGGAGGTGACGGCGGCTCCGTCTCATGGAATGCGATAATCCTTTCTCCCTGATTTTTTCTGGAAAATAGGATTTTATAGCATAGGTTTCAGCGTCTGTGGGGCCACCAGGTGGGGATAACCCACCTGGGCGCACGTGGGGGGGGGGCAAGTGTGCCCTGGTGGGTTGTACCCACCCAGGTGCCCCCCTCCGGTGGTTCTTGGCTCTAGAAATTCTCTTTTATTGTATAAAAATTCCTCACAAAGTTTCGTTCCATTCCGAGAACTTTTATTTATGCACAAAAAACAACACCATGATAGTTCTGCTGAAAACGGCGTCGGACCAGGTTAGTTTCATTCAAATCATGCAAATTAGAGTCCAAAACAAGAGGAAAAGCGTTAGGAAAAGTAGATGCGACAAAGACCTATCAGCCTCCGACGCCCATCTTCTACTATATGGTGTGTTTTGACCTGGAAAAAAATAAGAAGGAAGATTTCGGGACGAAGCGCCGCCGTCTTGAGGTGGAACCTGGGCAGAACCAGTCTAGGGCTCCGACGGAGCTGTTCTGCCAGGGAAACTTCCCTCCGGAAGGGGGAAATCGAAGCCATCGTCATCACCAATGATCCTCTCATCGAGAGGGGGTCAATCGCCATCAACATCTTCTGCAACACCATCTCCTCTTAAACCCTTGTTCATCTCTTGTATCCGATCTCTGTCTCAAAACTTCATATTGGTACCTATGGGTTGCTAGTAGTGTTGATTACACCTTGTAGTTGATGCTAGTTGGTTTATTTGGTGGAAGATTATATTTTTAGATCCTTAATGATAATTAATACTCCTCTGATCTTGATCATGAATATGCTTTGTGAGTAGTTACATTTGTTCCTGAGGACATGGGAGAAGTCTTGTTATAAGTAATCATGTGAATTCGGTATTCGTTTGATATTTTGATAAGATGTATGTTGTCTCTCCTCTAGTGGTGTTATGTGAACGTCGACTACATGACACTTCACCAATATTTGGGCCTAGGGGAAGGCATTGGGAAGTAATAAGTAGATTATGGGTTGCTAGAGTGACAGAAGCTTAAACCCTAGTTTATGCGTTGCTTCGTAAGGGGCTGATTTGGATCCATATGTTTCATGCTATGGTTAGGTTTACCTTATTCTTCTTTCATAGTTGCGGATGCTTGCGAGAGGGATTAATCATAAGTGGGAGGCTTGTCCAAGGAAGGGCAGCACCCAAGCACCGGTCCACCCACATATCAAATTATCAAAGTAACGGACGCAAATCATATGAGCATGACGACAACTAACTTGACAACAATTCCCATGTGTCCTCGGGAGCGCTTTGCTTTATATAAGAGTTTGTCCAGGCTTGTCCATTGCTACAAAAATGATTGGGCCACCTTGCTGAACCATGTTTACTTTTGTTACTTGTTACCCATTACGAATTATCTTAGTACCAAACTACCTGTTATCGATAATTTCAGTGCTTGCAGAGAATACCTTATTGAAAACCTATTGTTAGTTCCTTCTGCTCCTCATTGGATTTGACACTCTTACTTATCGAAAGGACTACGATAGATCCCCTATACTTGTGGGTCATCAAGACTCTTTTTTGGCGCTGTTGCCAGGGAGTGAAGCTCCTTTGGTAAGGAAACATTTATATAGTGTGCTGAAATTTACTGTCACTTGTTACTATGGAAAATAATCCTTTGGGGGGCTTATTCAGGGTATCTTCGCCTCGACAGAAGAGCAAAGAGTTGCTCCTCAACCTACTGAAAATATTTATTATGAAATTCCTTCGGGTATGATAGAGAAACTGCTAGCTAATCCTTATGCAGGAGATGGAACATTACATCCCGATATGCACCTAATCTATGTGGATGAAGTTTGTGGATTATTTAAGCTTTCAGGTATGCCCGAGGTTGTTGTTAAGAAGAATGTATTCCCTTTATCTTTTAAGGGAAAGGCATTGACATGGCATAGGCTATGTGATGATATTGGATCATGGAACTACGACCGATTGAAATAGGAATTTCATCAGAAGTTTTATCCTATGCATCTGGTTAATCATGATCGGAATTATATATATAATTTTCGGCCTCGTGAAGGATAAAGTATCTCTCAAGCTTGGGGGAGGCTTAAGTCAATGTTATACTCATGCCCCAATCATGAGCTCTCAAGGAAAATTATTATTCACATTTTTTATGCTTGGCTTTCTCATAATGATCGATCCATCTCGATACTTCTTGTACTGGTTCTTTTATGAGGAAGGATATTGAATTCAAATGGGATTTATTGGAGAGAATTAAATGCAACTCTGAAGATTGGGAACTCAACAAAGGTAAGGAGTCAGGTATAAATATTAAGTTTGATTGTGTTAAATCTTTTATGATCGATGCTTTTCGTGAAGTTAGCACTAAATATGGACTTGACTCTGAGATAGTAGCTTCTTTCTATGAATCATTTGCTACTCATGTTGATCTCCCTAAGGAGAAGTGATTTAAATATAACCTCCCATTGAAGTTAAAGTAGTAGACCCTATTAAAGTTGAAGAAGAAACTATTACTTATAATGTTGATCCTATTGTTCCTACCACTTATATTGAGAAACCACCTTTTCCTGTTAGAATAAAGGATCATGCTAAAGATTCAACTATGGTTCGTAAGAGTTATAGCAGAACACCTACTCCCCCTGAGCAAATTAAAGTTGAACCTAGTATTGCTATGATTAAAGATCTCTTGGTCGATAATATTGAAGGGCATGTTATTTATTTCTCTGATGAAGCTGCTAGAATAGCTAAACCTGATACTAAAGATAAACATAGACCTGTTGTTGGCATGCCTGTTGTTTTTGTTAAAATAGGAGATCATTGTTATCATGGCTTATGTGATGTGGGTGCTAGTGTGAGTGTAATTCCTTATTCCTTATATAAAGAGATTATGAATGATATTGCACCTGCTGAGATAGAAGATATTGATGTTACTATTAAGCTTGCCAATAGAGATACTATATCACCAATTGGGATTGTTAGAGATGTTGATGTATTGTGTGGGAAAATAAAATACCCTACAGATTTTCTTGTTCTTGCTTCCCCACAAGATGATTTTTGTCCCATTATATTTGCTAGAACTTTCCTGAATACTGTCAATGCTAAGATAGACTGCAAGGAAGATGTTGTTACTATTGGTTTAGGGGATATGTCTCATGATTTTAATTTCTATAAATTTCATAGACAACCCCGTGATGAAGAATTGCCTAGTAAGGTGCTTCTATTGCCGTGCCTCCTACTGATCCGTTAGAACAATATTTGCTAGACCATGAAAATGATATGTTTATGAATGAAAGAAGGGAAATAGATGAAGTATTCTTTGTCGGGCAAACGACACCTTTGGGATCACAGGGAATCCCTACTACGGTTGACAGGGCGCGGGGCTGTGGAAAGAGCGGGTTTAGAATATCAACGTGCGAGGGGGGGGGGTGGATGGGATTTTATCCAGGTTTGGGCCGCAAATGATGCGTAATACCCTAGTCCTGCTTTGGTGTATATTTGGTGTTCCTGAGATCTTGAACTAGCTGTGGTGCATGCCTAGTCCAAAGAGTCCGAATCCTTCCTTAGTACGCCTCGGGGCTCCTTTTATATGTCAAAGGGGCTGCCACAGCGGCACACAGGAGGTGGAAAGTGTCTACAGTCTACAAATTTATCTCCTGACATCATAGGAAAAACGCATTTAATGCGCCGCCTATGTGTCCTCTTGCTTTATCGGGGACGGCAGAGAACCTCGTTCCATTCGTCGCCGCCTCGCTTTGCTTCGACACGCATCTAGGGTGACGAGGCATGCGGCGCCATGCTGGCTGGCTGCTGAGTTGGTGTGGTGGCAGGGTCTTCATGAAGATCTGCATGCCACCACGCAGGTTCTTGCCTGGTTGGCCTAGAAGCTGCATGCTGCCACGTAGGTGCGTGCCTAGTGGGCAGGCTGGCTACTGCTTCGGAACGGCCATGGGGCAGCGAAACCTTGGTAAGTGCAGGCCTGGTTGTGGCCCCGCAGATGTCCCCAGCAAGAGTCTTCCAGGGCCCCGGCAAGGATCTTGCGGGGGTCTTGTGGGCGTCCCCGGCAAGGGTCTTGCCGGGGGGGTCTTTGTCTTTCGGTTCTCATCTAGTCTTACAGGCCTTCAGTCTCCACAAATATCTGCATGCCACCATGCAGGCGCTCCTGAGCCTCAGTCTTGACGTTTGTCGATGGCTCCATAACTCTCAGGCTCACGGGTGGCGGTCTTGCTGGTGTTGGGCAAGTTTCCCCGGCAAGGCTCTTGCCGGGGCCATGTAGGCCACCCCGGCAAGGCTCTTGCCGGGGGAAGCCCATCTTGTCCCTTTGCTCTTTATGCTTCTGGCTTGGGTGCTGCCTCGGCAGCTTTGTATCTTTGCTTCCTCTGCCCCAACGAGCCTGGCCGCATGTGTGGCTATGACTGCCCGTGCACAAGTAAAGTAGTACAAAAGGGCCCCTACTTTTGTACATCGAAAGGAGCCCTGGGCCTGGGCCATACATAAGCGCGGAGCGTTGTTGGGCCAGGCCCAGAACGGTGTGTGGGCACGCATGGCAGAGTTTTTACTGCGGTAACTCCTTCGCCAGTTGCGCTTCCCCACGACCCGCATTGAGTGCGTGACGTGGGGGTCGTGCGTGGGGCGGTTGCAGTGCGCTTGCATCACTACACGGTGAATAGTAAAGAAGCGGCCCACGTCTTCCCCATAAAAAAGTGGAAACCGCAGGGGCACTGCTCATTTACCCTCCGCGCCTTCTTCCAATCTTGGAACCGCCATTCCCCTCTTCTTCCTCAAGCACAAATCGGAGCCCTCGCCTCTGCTTGCCGCCACCGTGCCCCCATTGCCTTTGACCCCTCATCCCCTCCCAGCCGCCATGGCACCCAAGACCGGCAATGGTAAGGGAGCGGCCAAAGACGACAGAGGGAAGGAGGCGCCGGAGACCGAGTTGGTGGAGCTTCGGACGCAACACACCTTCTTCACCTCGACGGTGGACACGCTCATCCTCAAGGACATGTTCAGGCCCCTGTGGGGAAGGGATACGCCGGGGCACCCCGCCACGCATATCATTCCCGCCGCCTTCGCCAAGGACGGCCCAAATCGGTACCCCTTCTTCGTTGATTACTTCTCCTGCGGGCTCTACCCCCTTTCTCTGATTTCTTTCAACGACATCATGCATACCTACGGCTTTCACCTTCTGGACTTTGCGCAGAATGCCGTGGCGTGCATGGCCTTCTTCGCCCATCTCTACGAGGGCTTCGCCGGGGTGCTCCGCAGCATGGCGCTCTTCTGCCACTACTTCTATCCTTGCATCCAGCTAGGGGGTGCCATCTCTGGCTGCGTCACCTGGATCCCGAGGACACGGGGCAGGGGAACGTACCCTGAGGGTGCCCAGAAGGAGCGGTGCAAAGAGTGGTGGGGCCAGTGGTGCTGGATTGAGGAGGCAGATCTGCAGGAGTTCTGCCGGGTCCGTCGGGCGCCGCCGGTCCGCAGAAAAGACTGGGGCGATGTCGACGCCAACGACGAAAAGCTCACGGTGGCCACCACCAGGATCGACCGCCTCACTTCGGCCGGGCTCATCCCCGAGATGATTGGGGTTGACTTCATCCGCCGTCGGATTGCCCCACTGCACAACAAGGGGAGACCGGCCTGGGACTTCAGGAATGCGGCCGGCGTCATGAGGCTCCGCTCTGGCTTGAAGCACAATTTCACAGTGCTGCAGCATGCCCACCTCTGCTAGAGGCTGTTTCAGCTCAAGGTCGACGAGGCTGACGGAGTCGAGAGGACCGACAAGGCCTAGAAGGCTGGCAAGACTGGCAAGGCCGTCAAGGCCGGTGGGTCCTTGTTTGGGTTGCCAGCGGGAGTGGTCCCGTTGAGCAACAACTCTTGCCAGACCGCCATCATCGCTATGATGCCGGACTTCAACGCACACGGCCTCGATCCAAGCTGGGCTGAGCCAGAAGTGGAGTGGGTGCATGCCTTCTTTGACAACCTGTCAGAGAGGTATGTCCATGACGAGCCACTGCTCATTCGCGACACCACCAAGGCGGAGCGGGCGTATATTGCCGCCAAGGCGGAGGAGGCAAAACTCGCCAAGGAGGCCGGCAGCGTCGACACCATGGAGGACGAGGCCGACACAGCCATAGAAGAGAAGGAACTCACCGAGTGGGCGGGGTCTGCCGGGGAGGCCAGTGGCGCCAGCACCGGGGCTCCCCTGTTGAAGACGTGGTCGAGGAGTCGACCGAAGAGGAGGCCAAGGCGGATGACTCCTCGGCCCCGGGGAGGAAACGCATCCTGCGGTGGGCTAGCTCTAGCGAGCCGGTCCGGCCCGGCAGGACCATGCAGAGGCAACGGGCCCAGGCAGCCCGTGTGCCAGATGAGGGCCACGACAGTGAAGAAGAAGGCAGCAACCGCCGCTTCTTCCTCGTCCAAGCGGCACAGGACCCCATCCCCTTCTCCCCCCCTTCGGACATCGACCCAGAGGCCGATTTCGACCTCGGTTCCTTCATCCCGAAGAGGAAGAGAAGGCTAGAGGGGGAGGAGGAATAAGCATCGCGCCCTTCATCATTTCTGACCCTTTAGCCTGTGCTATCTCCCTTGACATGATCTTGTCTTTGCAACGACACGGAGACGCTAGCCGAGAGGGCAGCAAAGAGGGCCAAGGCTTCGACGGGTGACAAGCCCCCGGCGAGCACTTCGCGCACACTGGTGGTGGTGGAGATCAGCCCGGATACCAGCCCTCGATGCAGCCCCCACTCCAGCCGCCAACATAAGTTCATTACCCGCTCCCCCATTGATGGGCGTTGGGGCACGAATTCTTGGTGCTGACCGTGTCGGATTTCTAGGAGGAGAGCAGCAGCAGCAGGAGCCACTGAGGGCCACTCCCAGCACGCCGCCCCCATCAACGCCGCCGACCAAAGGGGCGTCCCCGGCAAGGGCAACCTCCGCTGAGCCCACACACATGGAGGAGGAGGCAAACTTGGGTGCTGGTGGCTCCGTCCCAGCAACGAATGTTGGTGGGGAGGGAATCGCTTCTCAGCTTGGCACAGGTAAGCGGCCTGCCTCCCGTCCCCCTTTTTTTGTCCCGAACCTTGATCTTGGCCTCATTCCGTCCTCCCTTCTGGTTTTCAGACCCTCCCTCGATGGACCATGAGGACATCGACAGTGTCATTGGGGAGGTCACCAAGGACGCCGGAGCTCAGGCCGCCAAGATCATGGCTGAGGAAGCTGCCAAGTCCGCCACCAAGGAGGTCGGCAAGGGGCCTGCCGGGGAGACCAGTGGGACCGCTGCCGGGGAGGCCGGCAAGGCCACTGCCAAGGAGGCCGGCAAGGCCACTACCGAGGAGTCCGGCAAGGGGCCTGCCGGGGAGGCTGCCGAGGGGCCCGCCAAGGAGGAGGTGGCCAATGACCAACCTTCCTCGCCTGCAGTCCCTGCCCCGGGCAAGTACCTGAGGGTGGGCGACGACCTGTTCGTCTGCCTCCCAGGGACGGCGAGCACCAGAGCACCAGCCAAAGGGGAGGTGTTCGATGATGAGGTGCTCGCCACCGCCGGGCTCCAGGTTGTCGACGAACGGAGTGCCGGCGACGTCGATTCCCAGGAGGAGCAGCTTCTTTGGGCCATGAGCGCCAACTTCCAGAAGCTACAAGCGCTCCACTATGCCTGCCAGTACAAGGTGAAGTCCAGGATGGTGGTGGACAAGGCGGAGGCGGATTTTGGGGAGCGCGTCGCTCAGACGCAGGTCTGGTTCGCCGAGGCCCTGGAAGAGCTGAGGACTGCACATGATGAGCTAGATGAGCGCAAGCGAGAGCTCGTCCTGGAGCAGTCCGACATCGAGAAGGTCCAAGAGGCGGCGAAGGAGCATGCCGCCAAGGATGAAGCTGCCTGGCAGCAGCAAGCTTTGCTAGAAATCCAGGAGGAATACCTCGTTGCGCGCACGCAGGCGCTTGCCGCCATGCTCTGCGGTAAGGACGAGGAGGTTGGGAAGATTGTTGCGCAGCAGACCCAGGAGCTGGAGCAGAAGCACAAGGACACACTCAGTGCTCTGGCTCAGGACCACGCCAGCAAGGTGAAGGAGCTAGAACTAGAGCGGGAGGAGCTAAAGAAGAAGATCTTGGGGCTGACAGAGGAGAGGGACATGACCAACCGCACTCTGGCGGATGCGCAGGTTGTCGGATTTCGGGTTCCGGTAGACCCTTAAGGTTCGAACTTTGGGGTGCGCGCGAAGATTACGCCTTCTACCACTCCATCTCGCAAAGATGTAGACTACTAAAAGAACTGCACAAGAGACACAAGGTTTATACTGGTTCGGGCCACCATTGTGGTGTAATACCCTACTCCAGTGTGTGGTGTGGTGGATTGCCTCTTGGGCTGATGATGATGAACAGTACAAGGAAGAACAGCCTCGCGAGGGTCTGCTCTTGGCTGGGGTGATGAACTGCTGGGGGAGTTCAACCACCTTTCTCTCTCTCTCTCTCTCTCTTTCTCTCTTGATCCTTCGATCGATTCCTCTCTCCCTTGCGGGTGGCTGGTCCTATTTAAAGAGGCCCTGGCCCTCTTCCCAAATATCGAGCGGGAAGGGAGCCAACAATGGCGGGCTAATTTGAAAGGGGACATCAACTATCAACTATCCTGACAAAAGTAGTCTTCGCCTGCGCAAAGCTCTGGTGATGACGCCGTCTTGGGCTCCACGGTGACCTCCGTCTCATAGTCCCTCCTGGTCTTGGTCTCATTGCACCGAAATGGCAACCTTTGCCTGGTGCCTCGGTACTCCGCGGCTGCGCTTGCCCCCTTTGCACCAAAGAGGAAAAGGAGGACGCTGCATGGGCTGGCACCCACCTGGCGCCCTGAGTCGTCATGGCTTGCATCACGGGCACTTCGCGAGGTACCCCGCCTTGATTTCTCCGCCTCCTCGTGAGCCAGCCTGATGAGGCCGCGCCTGAGGAAGCTCCACGTCGTCCGCCCCGCGAGGCTTGGCCCCTCGTGAGGGTCTTGAGTCTTGTGTTGATGAAGATGGGCCGTGCTGGGCCCCCTTTGAGCCACGCCGCAGGACGCAGACAGGCAAGTCTGGGGACCCCCATTCCCAGAACGCCGACAGTAGCCTCCGGGCCCAAGGCGCGCCCGGACTTGGCCGTGCTGAGAGGCGAAAGGGAAAGGGCGAGGCGCCGCGGGCCCTAACAGCCTGCGGCCTTGGGCGCCGTGTGGCGGTTGATGGGACGTGGGCGTCTCCGCTTCCCCATGATGCCTTGGTGATCGCGCGGGTTGGACAAGTCCCTGCATGCAAATCGTGTCATGATTACCTGCGATCATGGAGGCCGGCGGTTGGCCTTCGCCGGCTATAAGTACGGAACTGTGCGTGCCCTTCCAGTCCATCCCTCCTTGCTTCTCCTTCTTCCTGATCCTTGCTCCGTCTTGCCGCGATGGCTCCGATTCGCCGGTTCTCTGCAGCGGAGAAGGGAAAGGCCCCTCGAGAGGGACCTGGCCCGCTCTGCCGAAGAAACGGCTCGCTCTTCGCGGCCGGGACGAGGAGGACCGTCAGGTGGTGTCGAGGCCTCGGTGCGAGCGGGATCCGCCGGGGTTCCCGCTTCCCTTGTATGCCCACGCCGAGGGCCTTGAAGGGGTCGATGCCGATCCCCGCGGTCAGCGCCGTCGTCGGTGCCGACGGGCCACGAAGGTGTGGGTTGTCCCTCCTAGGGTCCACGCCGAGGGCTCCTCCCAAGAATTCGTGCTCCACGTCGCCATTCCTCTCCAGTCTTGGATCCGCCTGCCTCCCTTCTTCGCCTCCATCATCCCGCGGGGCGAGCCTCTGGAGCTCTGGCTGCAGCACGCCGGCTGCAGCACCCTCGCGACCGAGGCAGAGGTCGCGGTCGTTGCCCCGGGCGAGGTCTACATGACTCGTGGCTGGAGAGAGATCGCCCGGGTTTGTAGGGTGAGGGGCGTCTTCGCGGTCCACTTGGAGTACGATGGCGCTTCGGTGATGTTCTTCAAGGTCTTCAACGCGAACGGGCGCCGG
The DNA here is from genome assembly GCF_003073215.2 of Triticum urartu. Lineage (NCBI taxonomy): Eukaryota > Viridiplantae > Streptophyta > Magnoliopsida > Poales > Poaceae > Triticum > Triticum urartu. The sequence continues at coordinate 335,670,660 of NC_053024.1, read as the reverse complement.
CTGGAGTGTTGCCCCGGGAGAGGTGGCCAGGACCTCGCCATGGTGAGGGCTAGGCCCGTCGACCGCTCCCTTGGCGGCTCTGTAGGCGATGGAGGCGCCGGAGGATCCAACGACTCCAGCAAGATCTTCGCGACTCCGGAGACGAGTGACGACAGCTATGAGCCCACGAGCCGGCGCCGCTCTTGGAGCAGGGCGGGCTCGTCTGGCCGTCGCCGACTCTGATCTGGATGGGGTTGGCGCCGGCGCTTGATGGCCCACTGTTGATGACGACATCTTTTGCAGGAGCGCGTGTAGTTAGCATCCCTTAGGATCCGTTCCCTGCAAGGAATCAAAATGCGCCCCATGGGGGCTTGTAAGGTGTCTGTAATCCTGTTTGTTAATACACAACCCTTGCTGTAGAGCTGTGCGAGTTGCTGATTCCGTCTTAGCTCAGTTATCCCTTTCGAACCTCGCGAGGGCTTGGTGCTCTGCGTCGACAGGTCCCAGTCCCAAGGCGGCGTCAGCCGTCGCTGGTATGCCAGGTCGCGATGCCGTGGTCAAGGCCAGGAGGTGAGCGACCCGGGGTCCGGTAAGAGCCCCTGAGTCGCGATGCTCAAGAGGTCCCCTTTGGCGCCCAAGCAGCCGTTGCTCGGCGAGAAAGGAGAGCGGCGTCGCTGACATGGAATTGCATTAGGTGCGGGGGTAGTGCTACGATAGCCGGTGCTTTCGGGCGGTGACTTATCTCGAGAGTCGGGGATTATTCCTGGTGTGTTGTCGGGTCCGCGCGTCGGCAGGAGCGGAATCGCTCGGCGAGGTCCTCGCGCGCCCCTTCTCCCCCGCCTTTGCTCCCCTTTCTGCTCTACGTCCTCGGGTCCCGGCCCTCGAGCTAGTCTCAGCCGTCGCTGGTATGCCAGGTCGCGATGCCGTGGTCAAGGCCAGAAGGTGAGGGCTGGAGAGCCAGTAGGAGCCCTGAGTCGCGATGCTCAGGCACCCCCCTTTAACGTGCAAGCGGTTCGCGCGGACGAGAGTGAAAGGAACGCCATGAGGGCCTCGCCTGGCGCAAATCCCTTAGTGGATCATGTAAACTCATCATAGAAGGAAGAAGAGGTTGCCATGACAATTATCAGTCCGCCGTTAGTTGCTTCCGAGGGGAGGTGAGGCACTGGAGGCTTGACGAGGTGGCGCCATGCGGGGCTGCCGCGGCCAGAGCTCAGCCATACAGGTTTGTCGGCATTGTAGGGACGGAGCCATGCGCAAGCGTCGTGCCGTTATGGGAGCAATTCCGTCAGTTGCCGTCAGTTGAGTAGGAAACTAGATCAAACATGTTAGCCGCGAAGGAGGGGATTCACTCAAATAGATGCTGGGAAGATAGACATCGCTGGGTCGGGCCCGAGCGACTTGGGGATGATGCAGCCCGAGGGGCGCCCCCAACAAAGCAAGCTAACGACATGAAATAAAAGGGATACATGCCGCAGGGACGGACCCACGCGGCCTGGGAACGATGCAGCCCTGGGAGGGCGCTCCCAGCTGGAAATGAAACTGGTAAGATGTCATCTGAAGGTGTCGAGGGCGAAGGGGTGCTGGTGCAGCAGACTCGGTGGGCTGCGGAAGCCGATCCTCACAAGCCCCCAGGCCCAGGGGCCTCGGGAGGCTCCGGAGGCACTGGTAGCTCTTCGCGAATCATCTCCATCTCCGCCAAGGCTGCGGGACGCCTGTCTTCTCGAGCCTCCATGATGCCTCTCATGAGGCGCTGACACGTAGCAACCGTGCTCGGCAAGCCGTAAGGCATGCGAACGTAGCTGTGGGGCGGACCCCCGCAGCGCCCCACTCGCGAGGGCCAGAGGCGCTCCATCATAACGACTTGGTTGACCCCTGGTACGTCGATGCAGACACGCAGCCCACCATCCTCGCCTGGATGGGGAGCCATAGCCGGTAGATGGCGGCAACCCCTCATGACTCTTGATTCCTGTAGTTCTTGAATGGTCTTGTCGACGAACTCCTGTGGGTCTGACCTTCCTTGCCTTGCTCCTTCTTGAGGGAAACGTGCTTCGAAACACGCCTCCATGTGGTGCGCAAGCGCCTCCCTCGTGACCCTGGCCAGGTCGGTGGCCCTCCAGGGGAGAGCCCCTGAGCCCTGCCTGAGGAGGGCGCCGGGCGCGCTTTCCTATGCGATGGAAGGAGGTTCCCCCTGGGCAGATGCGGGCCCTGAGGGACCCGCCTCCCGAGGGGCCGGTCCGGACGATGTCTTCTTCTTCTTGGGGGTGGTCTCGGGAAGCCTCCCGCTTCCGCGATCTGGGTCTTCCAGTGATGCGGCCTGAAAGGCTCGCTCTAGGGAACACACTGCATCCTTCTCTTCATAGGGCACCGTGATGACTCCGCCACTTCCTGGCATCTTGAGGACGTTGTAGCCATGGTGAGTTACGGCCATGAACTTGGCCAGCGCTGGGTACCTGAGGATGGCGTTGTACGGAAGGCGCATGTGGGCGACGTCGAAGTCGATGAGCTCGGTGCGGTAGCTGTTGTGTGCCCCGAAGGTGACTGGGAGGCAGACCTGCCCAATCGGGACCGTGGAGCCGTCGATGACTCCGGAGAAGGGCTTGGTTGGCTGAAGCTGGTCGTAGGGCACTTGGAGATTGTTGAACATTTCCACGAACAGGACGTTGAGCCCTGCCCCACCATTGATGAGGGTCCTGGTGACTAGTACATTGCTGATGACTGGGGAGCAAAGCATCGCGAGGACTCCGGCTGTGGCCGCACACTTGAGTTGATCTGCTGAGCTGAATGTGATGGCGCATGCCGACCACCTGAGAGAGCGCGTTGCTTCAAGCCTGGGGAGGACTGCATTCACCTCACGGGCAAACTGCTTGAAGATGCATTGGGAGGCTAGGGCTTGAGCTCCGCCCAGGATGCAGGCGATTACGCGTGGCTCCTGGAAGCCCCCAGCCCCTTCGTCTTGATGGAGATCCTCGTTCCTCCTTGGCTGAGGCAGCAGTGGAGGGAGGCCTGCGTGGCCCTGTGGGCGATCCTCATGAGGCTGATCTCTCCAGTCCCCCTCGCGAGGCAGGTCTCGCCAGCGATCCTCGCGAGGTTGATCGCGCCACCCTTGGCGCGGGCCACGGTCTTCCCAGCGTCCTGCGTTTCTTCCTCCTCCTCAGCCGTAGCCCCGATCGGCATGGTCGGGACGACGGCCGATCCTTCCTTCTCGCACAGCACGGAGTTCTTGGCATTCGTTGGTGTTGTGGGTGTGGAGGTCGTGGTACACACAGTACCGGCTGCCCCTAGAGGACTCAGGCAGATCTTTTCCCCGCTTGGTGTCTGGTTCTGCCACGAGCACGGCAGCCTCCTTGTGCTTCACGTCCTTGGCCTTGGGCTTCTTCTCTTCTGGGTCTGCGGCAGGCAGCTCGAGGAGGGAGAGGCGTCCCTCCTCATCCCTGGCGCACTTGGTCGCCAAGTTGAACAGCTCCAGGGAGGTGCACAGGTCCTCATGCATCGCCAGATCCTCCTTCATCTTGACATCGCGCACACGATCAGAGAAGGCCGAGATGATGGCCTCCTCGGACACCTTGGGGATCTTGAGGCGCGCGCTGTTGAAGCGCTGGATGTACTTTTGCAGGGTCTCTCCAGGTTGTTGCTTGATGCGGTGCATGTCGCTCACGGCGGGTGGCCGGTCGCGAGTACCTTGGAAGTTGGCGATGAAGCGGGT